>NW_019173989.1:0-196076 GCF_001642475.1 Fonsecaea monophora | reverse complement strand
CCCCTTGCAGCACGATCTCCCCCCCCCCCCCCCCCCCAACTGGGCAGCCCAAGGCAGACTTGGCAGGCTGCCACAACGAAAAGCTCGCGTTGCTCGCGCTTGGGTGGGCTGACAAGGACCAAAACATTGCACAAGGTCCTGCCTCGTCGTCGAAAGTTGTCGGTCGTTGTCAACAGTCCAAGGGCACTCTGTCGTCTAAATCGGCAAGGGCGGTGCTTCCGGAGGACATGGTCGGCAGGCTAAATACAAGCATGGACAGGGAGTTAGTTGGCGACTCTGGTCGAGACATGTTTCCGCAAAAATAATGATCTCGTGCGTCAGCGATGAGAGATCCCACTGGCTGAATTTGTTTGTCGGCACCCGTGTTCTGGAGTCTGTGGGAGGTTTCAATGACGTTCACGAGGGAGCAGCAAACACACCTGACGAAGTGGTTGGATGCTTGCTCGCCTTGCGCTCCTGCAAGCTTGGAAAGATTGATTTCGGGAAAAAATGTCAGAGCTCGACAAGACTAGCGAAACCCGCGAGAATGCACTGCGAAATAACGGGGTCGTGGATGGAGGGCGTTACGACGGGAGTGTTTCGAATGCTCTTTGAGAGCACGTGGTTTAGCATGGAAGATGGACGATTGAATTCGGTTGATGATCACACACTGCCAACTTGCTATGTATAACCCCCTCTACGACGGGAGGACAATGTGTCCCATCCGACAATTGTACAGCGCCTCCGAGGCGCGCTGCCTGAGCTTCTTGGGATCCAGTAACGAGGCTGTGCACATACATGCGTGCAGGCTCAATGTCAGTCCGCCGCACCGGCTCGCAGCCGCTCTCAGCGCACAATATGCGGCTCGGCTGTGCGTCGTGGGGCTGTCCAACCCCGGATCCAGAGAGAGAAGAAGGGAAAACCCATCACTCAAGTGACCGCGAGCTGGGTGCAGCAGGTTCCCGTTCCCTGCATGACCAGGGCCCATTCGTTTGATCTTCCCCGAACTCCGACACACACGAGACGCCGAACGCTTTGCCGGACGAAAGGTCACCGTATCCTACAGTCCACCCGCACGGGTGGAGAATGCCGCACGTTGCATTGAGAAGTTCCATAAGGGCAGATATGGACAGACATGTACAGCAACCCATGTATGGCGGACATGTACAAGAGTGTATTGATGGACATGTATAATAATCTGTATCGGACATGTACAAGACAAGCTATCGTGGACAATCCATGGTATTGGCTATGCACACAAGCTGACACCTTGACAGGAGACGAAGGAAAGAGACAAGAATGACAGTGGTGGACCGTGGTGGATCCTGGACGAGTGCATCAAGGATGCGGCCTCCCATTTTCGAAACCGACGACGGGAACGAACGATTGCCGAGAAAAGTCGCCTCCTGGGAATCCGGGCCCATCTTGGGGAACACCTTGAGGGAACGCTGTCGAAGTCTCGCTGTTCCAGAATCCTGCTGGTGTGAGGTTAGGATCAACAAAGTTGGACAAGGGTTGATTGGACAAGAAGTAAGAGGGTGTTGTGGCCGCGAACTGCTGGAAATATCGCTGTTGAAGGTCGTATTGCTGCTGATGGGCGATTGCCTGCGCATGCGCGCCGATCAGCTGAGACGTCCCGATCTGCTGGGGTGTTCCAAGAAGAGCGGCATCCTGTGATGGGCTGGTGGTGGCAATGGTGACTGGGGTTGATGGCGCTGGTGCTGCGGTGCCGTGGTAATTATTCCAGACTTTGATATTCTCCTGAATCGGTCCAAACCAGCAGTGATTCCAGTTCGATATGGGCTGTGCGACATCAACAGGAGGATGGGCTTGATACGCGCTCGTGGTGGGTGGACACGGCGGCAAAGGCGGCGCAGTGGTTGTTGGGTAAGTCGGCACGGTTGTATTTGCGTCAGCGCCGGGTTCATCGACAGGCTGCCGTTCAGAGAATCCATCGACAGGTACCTGTTCAGAGATCCCGCTGTCAGGAATGTCTTCGGTTGTCGCCACGACGGAGTCGCCGTCGCCATCATTGTTGGGGGGTTGTGCTAATGATTCCAACACCGCCGCCTGAATCTTGCACACGACAGCGTTCACCGCCTGCTCACGAGTATGCTCCAGTGCGTCGTCGATCAAGCGATATGATTCCAACAGCTTGATGAGGGGCACGAGTTGAAGAGCGCCATAGTCACCGGGGTGGTCGAAAATATCTTTGAGGAAGGGGTCGTCGTAGTTCGCGGGCCACTCCACAACAGGCAAGGAGAAGTGGTGTGAGGAGGGACTCTTGGGCACCGACGTGTGTACAATCGAAATCATCACATCCCCCAACGCGCCCAACTTTTCTTTCCAAGCCTGCGAGCGGCGAAGTTTGCCAAGGTAGTTGCACGGCGATTTGCGTGCCTGGCAAGCTTGACATGGCCTTTGTCCATCGCACTTTGACTTTCTCCGCCGACACGCTTTGCACGCGATGCTTGTTCTCCCGGACCGATCCCCGTTGCTGCAGTCCAAGTTGCGCGTCCTGCAAAATCCACAAAGTTTTCTTCCGTCACACCTCACTATGTTCCGTCTACACTCATTGCATCTCCTCCGGGGCCTTTTATATATCTCGGGCTCGGGCGGTACGTCATACGGCTGGCTCTGGAAATCGAAATATCGCATTTCACCTTGAGTTCAGTCACAATCAGCTGGTTAGATGATGGTACGGTCTTCTGCGGCAAGGTTCACAGGCCAACATGACTCACCTGGAGGTTCAATTTGTCCTGCAAATTGATGATTCACTGGTGCGAACAATGGCCCGGCATAGTGGTCATCGCCATAATTAAACATGGGCACGCTTCAAGTGACAAGAAGAACACAATGGATAAGCGAGCAGCAGTTTGTTATGGAAGAGACAATCGGAAAGTGAGAGAGACAAAAACACAATGGGTGGGAAACCAGCTTTGGGAGTGGCTGGGATGAGCACGGGAAGACGCTGGTAATTAATCATACGTAAGCGAATTTACGCCTAACTTGGACGCCTGACCCCTCCTGTGCAGAACCTTTTGTCCCACACCTGACAACATTTGCTTTTTCCCACGTCTGACCCCTGGGCTAGCCCCACCTGGCACAGGCTAGTTCTGTGATTGACAGACGACGCACACCGCCTTTTTTTTTTTTTTTTTTCTTCAAACCAGGCCTGCTAAGAAGCCCCTGTGCGCTTTCCTCCGGTTTGCCGTTGTCGACAACGAGCCGACCCGCACAACCCGTGCCTGTATCGCATCATGCAATAAAACTCGAGCGCTCAATTACGCATCCATCATGTAAATACAAGGACGAAGAGAAAAACGGCATTAAAAATTACAAGAATTCAGACAAAAAAGGACAAAAGAAAATTGCATGCTAGGAACGACGTAAAATCCTTCACAAACCACTGAATACATGTACTGCGCTCCTGTACATCGTAGATGACGCAGAGGGTTAACCTGTAACCAATTTGGACTCTGCCGATGCTGCGAATTGCGGGTGGCTCCCGGCTACCGCGTCCCTCCTTACTGTGTACGCGTCTGACACTTGGTCGTATGGAGCACTCCAACCTCCAACGGGCCTGTTCCTTGTCATCGAGTGCTGCAATGAAATGGCTCGGCCGTATCCAGACTGTATATAACAAGACAGAGCTGCGAGATAGCCTTGGGGATTCGTCAGGGCGAGTTTCTGGAGGTGAGGCAGGTAGTCGCGAGGCACAGTAATCCCGGACATGACGTAGGCTTGTAACAAAGCGAAGGCTGATGATTCAATGCCGGAAGCTAGGCCTGAGTTGACGAAACCTCCACAGGCGCGACACTGAGGATGTTGTTCCGTCGGCAATGACTCTGGGGTCCCAGGACTGTACGGCGCTGTGCTGGAGCTAATCGGGGCGGTAACACTCGGTCCAGGGTTGTAACCGTAGGCCGATTTCTGTTCATCGTAGGGAGCCTCTCTGGCGTCCGTGACGACGTAGCTGCCTTGTCCTGCTGCGACGTCCAAAGGAGGAGGAGCTGGATGCGTGTTCACCGGGTATGGCACTGAGGATGGATCGCGGGCGTACGGTTCTCTGTTGAAGCTTGTCGCCAGGGTGCCGTTTGCGTCAGGGCCGCACTCGTAGACACGCCTCTGGTCATGGTATTGAGAATAGTTGGGGCCGACCACGTTGGTATAGTTGGCTGGTACGGTAATGAGGGTGTTAGTGGGTGGCATCCAGCCAGGGGCTGAGTTTCCTGATACCTCGACTGGTGTCGTTCCCTTATCGATCTTAACGCCGTTGGAGTTCGTGGTCGGGGAACCCACGGACTCGTCCGCCTCCATCGCCCAGAAGTTCAAAGTCATCGCTTGGAAGTCATCTGCCGACTTGAGGTGCTTCCTGTGCTTTCTCGAAGTCCTGACATGACCAAAGGTGCACACTAACTTCAGCCTTATGCAATTGCTGCAATTCTTTGTCTTATCACACTTCGTCTTTCTTCTCCTGCACGCATCGCACGCATAGCCCTGACCAGGAAGAACCTGAGGTCTTTTCATGAGCTCGAGTTGTTCTCCGGGACCTGACGTCGTGGTGTCATTGAAGCCTGACATCTGGGGGGGGTGACAATTGCGCTTTTGGCCTGATCGTTGGCCTGGGATACCTCTCGATGAATTTTCTTGTCGATACACTCAATGACTATTCTCTGTCGATCGGGCTGCTACGCCGTGTCTTGATTGATCGTTAGCATAGCTTCAAAGTCATCTGAGGTAAAAGCCGTGACTTTCCTAGAGCAGTGCTGCAATGAGCCCCGTGTCCAAGTGATCGAGTGATTGATAGGAGTCAAACACGGCAAGGGAAAATCAGCACACAGCGTCCAAGCGCAGGATGTTGCCCTAACCCTATCGGGAAGGTCAGCCGAATAATTTCCCTTGCGTTACACAACAATTCCGCAGGTGTGCTAGATAGATTTCCTTACCTAACAAATCAAGTTGTTCCACTTACGTCAGGGACCATGGTCTCAGGACCCTGATGGAGTTCAAGCCTAGGTGCGTCGTGATCCAAGGCCAACACATGACGATGTCCCGTATGCCGAGAAAAAAGGCAACCTTCGTTTTTGGTGGGAGACGAAAAAGACACCGACTTCCCTTTTGAGGACCTCAGCTTCCGTATTAGGAATTATTACCAAAGAGAGAGTCCAGACGCACCACGCCTCGCTAATCACATATTCAGATTCCGGAACCATCATGCCTCATCCGTGATCAACTGAAGATTGCGCTATTGCACACGCCTCGGGAACGTCGTCGGTCCCATCGAAACGGTCGGACCCAGCGCAGTCGCCCCTAATGTCGCGTGCAAGGAGACCTACCCTTCAGCCGCCGTGAGAGAGAGCGACTAGCTTAGCAACGTCCTCACAAGGGCTCAGAGGGAGAAGAGTCCGACGGGTGCGACAAGAGCGGTCATCTTTGCACATGAGCGCACGGGGTGTATTCACACAGTGACCGAGAAGATGAAGGTCGGGGCCGAGCAGGGGCAGGACATAGTTACCTAGTGAGTAACAGCCCGACCAACACACAAGGCGTCGCTCAGCCGCAGCTGGCGCAGCTGACGTCCGATGGGATGCCAAGACACGGGTTCGGTGATCCACCTTTGTACATGGACAGCCCTGGAAAAGCGGTGAGCGCACTTGCATAAGGGACGGCTGGAATTTGACGACTAGCTTGTGGGTCAGCTAGAACACTGCGTGACTTGACAGGCGTAGCACCCAGACAGGTGCAGTTTAGGTGGACCCATGCGCAGACCCGTTCCACCAAAAATAACACACAGCGAAAACACGCTAATGCGCGTACCAGTCGTGGATGCCTAACCCACGCGCCTTACTTATCCCTGGATGACGTGCAACCGCCCACTCACAGCATGCACCCATTCATGCGAGAGCCACTTTGGACGCCTTTTTTCAGGAATCGGGATGGACTCCTTTTTTTTTTTACGGGCAGGACTTCCCGCCATAAGAAGTTGGACCTTGCACCTACAAAGTAGACAAATCCGATGCTCCCTTCGCCTACCTACCACCTCTACGCTTCACCAGTGTACCATAAGCTTCGGGAAATCAACACCTACTTTGCTCATACCTCCGACGCCGCCACTATTTTTCTACGCTAGAGGCGTCCCTCCTCCTCCAATACCTCCACCGCCGTTGAGTCGTACACGGTATCTTGACTCCCACCGCCGCCCTAACTCTCACCTCCCCTAGTCCAGCCATGTCGATGAAAGCGTTAAAGCCCGAAGAGATCATTGCCGGTATCAACAGGCAAGTCGAGTTCCTCACAGATAGCCTTGAAGTCGAAAAGAAAGAGAAAGAAGGGCTTCAGGAAAAGGTTGCCGGGCTGCAGAGCGAGCTCAATGCCGCCCGACGCGAGCACGAGACGCTTCAGCAACGCATCGATGAGGGCAAGAGCAGCGCGGCGACCATCGATCAACAGAACGGGACACTCCGACAAGAGCTCGTCGAGGGACGATGGGACACCGATGCCGTCCATCGGCACAACGAGGGCCTCCAGATGGAGATTAGCATGCTGCAAGACCAAGTGATGGACCTGCAGGCGCAGTCCTACAACGCCTTCGTCCAGGCGGAGCACGCGTGGGAGGAGGTGGTCGGCCGCGATCGATACATCCACGGCATGCACGGACACATCGCCTTTATCGAGAGCCATTCGGCCGAGGGCAGGGCCGCGTCCCACGCCGCATTCCAGAACATGGAGGGCTTCTTCCAAACCCAACTCAACTCAGCGAGCTCAGAGTCACGCGAGCTTCGGGACAATTTGGCCAATCTCCAGCGCTTCGTCGACGAGAGGACGAAGGATGACGAGTCGAAGCAGGACGCGCTCACCAAGCAGCTCGCCACGGCCCGGGCCAACGTGAGCGTCGCCGAGCACCGCCAAAAGACCCTCGAGTACAAACTCCTCAAGAGCGGCAAGGAGATCAAAGCCATCAAGCAGACGTCGGCCAGCCTGGTCGAGGCCCGCGACTCGCTCAACAAACAGCTGTTGAACGACTTGGACAAGAACAAAAAGGCCCGCGCCAGCGCCAGCGCGAAGCATAGAAAGACTCAGGCCAAGGCCAAGCAGGTGGCCAAGGAGACGGCTCAAGCGACCGCCGCCGCCGAGGAGCTGATGCGCAAGGAGATCGCGCGCCTCGGGAACAAGATCAAAGAACAGGAGGCGATGGTGCTGGCAGAGCAGATGCACCATGACAAACTCGAGAGTGACATCAGCGCCGAACAGAAACGCCAGAAGGACTTCCAGGTGGCCCTGGCGGCGGCTGAGCGCGACGCCGCCCACCACAAGGAGCTCACCGAGAGCCTGCAGCGCCGGATCAAGTCGATGAAGACCCGCGGCAGCGGTCTCTCGCAGGCCATTCGCGACCAGGAGGTCACCATCCAGAGGCTGCACGACCGTGCGAAGGAGCTGGAGGCCGAAGCGGTCAAGGAGCGCCGCCTCGCAGCCCTGCGCCAGGACGAGCTGGATGCTCAGAGGGCTATCAACGACCAACAGGCCAAGGACAACGCCGCGCTGCGGGGCTACAGTCTCGCCAATACGCACGCCATGATCGAGGAGCTCGGGCGCGATAAGTACTCCGTCTTCGTCCGCATCCTCGAGGAAGTCTTCGGTCGCGTAGCCAATCTCGACAGCGCGCCGGCTGCCAACCGCGCCGTTGACGGGGTTCGCGCCTTCCTATCTGGCGCTCGCGAGCGGATCAACGACTACAAGACCCTGGTGTATGACGACATGGATGCCATCAACAACCTGATTAGCGATATCGAGAAGATCACCCCCGCCAGAGCCGCCAATAAGGACGACATCGAGCAGGTGATGCGGCTCTTCGGCGGGGTGAAGGCTCTTGAGCTCGACGTGAGCTCGTTGCTTCTAGGTGCAAAGGCCGAGATCGCCACCCGAGGACCCGGACAGGATAGCAAGAACCGCCGCATGATGGACTTTACGAACCCCGCGGGACTTCTCACTGGTGGTGCTTCCAAGCGCCCATCCATTCCATAGCTGCTCCATGAGCTGGCTCTATATATGGGCAGACAACCTTGTGTTATCATGCTGCCCGTTCTCCTTTATGTTTGTCAATTGGGACTCTTATTTCCGAAGGATAATGTTATTCATCGTCATCTCCTTGTATTTCTTCAAATAATATACTACTTATCTCTCGAAGAAAGGGGTTGCCGATCGGCAGCAGCGGCAGCATGGCCTGATTACGCCCCGTTTGTCCTGAACAAGTTATGTGCACAGGCGTCATTGGCCTGCGCTGCGGGGGAGCCAAGTCCAAGTCTACCGAGGCCAAAATGGCAGAGCAAAAAGCACGACAGAATCCTGCCAGGAAGATGGTAATGGTAACCAAGTGCCAATAAATAACACATCGCATGCTCCAATCTCCAAACCACGATAGATATTATACCATTTACACGAATAGCAATGTGTGATGAACGCCTACATTGTGCCCTCTACGTAATGCCATAAATCGTTGTGCAAAAAATGCCCAGGTCTGCACTCAGCGGATCACCCTTGCCCGACGGCCATTGCCCAAGCTGACTTCCTTGGAAAAGGAAATGTAGAGTCCGTTTCTATTTCTCTTGTTGGCCTGTGTCGAAACCAAGGCTCTGCGCTTCCTGTTTCGAGCCAGCTCCTGAAGGAATCTGGGCATGTAGTCGTCCGGTGCCGCGTTCTCGTGATCGTTGTTGGTCGGCGCATTCGTTCGGGCCACTCTGCGGCTCAAATGTGGTGCTTCAGGTCCTCTGTCTTCAACATTCCTCTCGGTCTCTGCCTCTGAATCGTTGTCGTCACGGGTGTCGGATAATGCCTCAGGTTCTTCGTTTCCGTCCAATATCTCCGTCTCTGCCTCGGAGTCCTCACCCTCGACGTTCTGAATCATGTTTGTCATATTCTTGGTCAACTGCCGTGATGGCGAAAACATTTCTGCCTTGGTCTGTGGGTACGGATTGAAACGCCAGTTCAAGTCGGTAAGTCCGAGGTGTAGCCCAGGCTTCGGACGCGGTTTGGAGAATTCGCTCGTGGGTGCTCGAGGCGGTGGAAGGGTGCTCCAGCGAATCCCAGAGCCGTTCACTCCCGCTGGGTCGTGCCAATCCCAGATGACGCTGAAATCGTAAGATGCCGGCTGAGCTGTCACTTGCTTGACGGCTCGAACCGGAGCCCCGTCGCCAAAAACGGGTGTGCAGGTCGCGGAAGGTAGTGCGTCTTCTCCTGCGAGCCCCTGGCAAGGCGTGACGGGTAGCCGCATCGGGCGAGTGAGTTTGGGCGTCGCCGGCCCGTTGTCCTCCAGAACTCTGTCGTCTGCGAGTGGACCTGGAGCTCCTGGGGTGACGGTTCTATCACTCTCAGACAGCCCGTCGTCGGACTCCACCACCCCATCGCGCCTGAGCGCTTCCTCCTTTCTCATGAGACTCTCTTGTTTCTGTTCCTCTGTAAAGGGCTCTGTTGTCCAAGGTAACGTCGGAGCAATCAAGAAGCTACTGTCGCGTGTTTTGCTTTGGTCCCCTCTCAGCAGGAAATCCAGGCACTTGTCCACGTTCCACCGTGCCTTTGGCCTCTTTTCAAGCATTCCCTTGAGCAGAACCCGGTATTCCTGAGGGCATCTCTTCTCGATGATTGGACCAACTTCTTCGATCATCCATTGTCGTACATCGGAAGACGAGGACGGCGACCAGCTGGATCGCTGGCGGTTGGGGTCGTATTCGGCAAACATACACAAAAGCACGACGCCGGTAGAGAAGATGTCGGCTGGCTTGCTGTAACGCTTGGAATCCAGGACCTCAGGGGCGCAGTGCCAGGGTGACCCACACCTTCCCTCCACCATGTGGTCAGTAGACGCCACCATGCCATGATCAGTGAATTTGACGACCCATCGGCCCAGATCAAGGCCGTCGGCGTGGAACTCTACGAGCTCCAGCATTATATTGGCCGGCTTCATGTCGCGATGTATCGAATCGTGGTCGTGTATGTGCTTTAAGCCGCAAATGATTTGCTTGGCCACGTCCGGCTTGTCGATAGTCAGGGGTAGCCACTCGTCGTCGAGGCAGTAGTCCTGGCGTTGTTCGATGAGCCACGGTCTGTCATCAGCTCCGGGCTTGTAGGCTATGTCGTAGATTGTGTTGATGTGAAACTGGCGAAAACACAATCGCGTCAGTAAGGGACCAGCCCAGAGGGTGCGCATCCGCTCGAGGGTCGCAAGCAGGAAAAATAGGACGAGAGACGGTTATACTCACATGCGGGTGGCTTTGTACAAACTCGGCTTCTTTTTCCAGCATTTCTCTATAGTCCTGCATCGATTGACTATCATCTCCTTTTAGTCTGACCACTTTTGCGACGAGCCTCAGTTGAGGGGGTTTGACTTGGTACTTTCCGGCCTCTTTTTTCAGCATCTCGGCCAGTCGTTTCTGGGTGGCGGTCTGCTTTGGCATGACTAGGTTGGAAACGGGTTGACCGATGATTTTGACAGGGTACACGTCTCTGAAAGAACCGTGTGAAATCAGTTCGCCGTCAATCTGGTATACCGTGCCAGTCAGTCCTGTCCGTGTCTCGTAGCCCGCACGCGACGGGGCCATGGTGGACCCGCCAGCGGATGTAACGCCTGGAAAGTGTGTTTCGTCCAGGCAATTCCCCCGATTATACAAGGCCTTGATGTGTTCGATGAACACCTTCTGTTCGGCCGCATTGCGGGTAGGTGACCACACCCAAAAACTCAGACACTCGGGGTCGTTGTCGTTGAGATATATCTTCGCCGGCTGGTCAAGAATCTCGCTATGACCTAGGCCTCTCCTGAGAGTGTTTGTTCCCCTCTCGATGCGGATGGGGGGTTGGGGGTGGCGCATCTCCGGGGTGATTCTTGGGGTAGGCTTCTTTTCGGGGTTAGGCGCAAAGTCGATGCGAAACATCGAGCTGCTGATACCACTTTTGGCGTTGAGGGGATACACCATGTCGCACGGCCTCTCGCCTTTTTCTCTTGATCTCCTTGTCTCTGCGCCGTGGCGCCAGCCGTTTGACCTTTTGGAAGGCTTTGGAAAGGAATGACACAGTATGGGACCGTCGAGGGAAATAGCGGCATGCATCTGTCCCCGCCATGGTTCCGACTCCTCATCGTCAGTCTCGTCGTCATTATCTTGCGATGTACCCCTGCGAGGCGGGTTCCAGATGTGCTCTTGGTTAAGTTCGATAAATCTTTCTGCTTCCCGGCCCTGAATATGACCAATGAATACCGCAATGTCACCGAGGCCAGTGGGCTCAAGGGGTGTGTTTGCGACAGAGCTTACAGGTTCCTCGCCGCCAGCGGCATTCTCATGATATGCAAACATATTCATTTTCCTCTTCGTCGTCGTCTAAGAGGGACATGTAGGAAAGAGTACGGTGCGATCGAGAGTAAGGTAGATTGGGGGTTGACCGCGAATAGGTTTGCGGACAGGTTGCGAAAAGGTCACAAATTGGTTGTGAAATAGTCGACCCAATATGACTTGAAGAGTTGTTGAGACAGAAACAGGAGGAGTGGAACTGGAAAAGAGCAAAAGAGCCCCGGGGATAGGGTGGCGGCTGGCCGGGTCAATGCGGTGATTCTGTTGACGGATTTGCTCTCGTCACACAAAGCGCCAGGAGGATGGGGAGGGTGGAGGGTGTGAGCAAAGGAAGAAATGGTTTAGGGCAAGTGTGAGCGTATGTGTCCAATAATGCGGTCCAGAGCCTGTCACAGGGTACAACGATAGAGTGCATAGCGGTTGGTGAAACGGTAACCTACCCCTGCCAAGCCTGCACTTCTCAGGGTGTCTGAACGTGGACACCAGACGCCTCACCGCTGCCGGGGATCTTTTCGTCTATGCTTGACTCATTTTGTCACATTGCGATGATATTTGGAGCGAAGGTGGTAACCTCCACTCACCAGGCGGGTTTCGTTTTCTCTTCGATGATGGGTTTCTTTTGCTTTTGGTTTTGAATTCGCGCCGACTTTCGCACTCCGTTAGATTGGCCCGGTCTGTCAGCCGCTTTCGTCTTTGTTCCTGCACGTCCACGTGAAGTTCGTGCAGAGGGGACAGTCTTCTCGCTCAAGGTTGTCGTGCTTGGCCCCCTGCCCGAGGCAGACTCCAGAGAGGCGCCTGTGTCCGTCTCTTCCTCCCTCGCCCGGAGAAGAGGCTTCCGTCGCTCAGATGTCCTTTTTCTTGGTTGCTCTCTTCTTGTCCCGTTGTAATTTCCACCACGCTTCTTCTGCAGACGCGCATTGGAGGCTCCCCGGGGAACCCCCTTGGAAGCTGCCTTGGAGGATGGAGAGGGCTGGTTGATCGAGCGTGAATCGAGGAGTATCGGCGAAGTGTGTGTACTTGATGCAGGCGGCGGCGAGTCGTCATATTTGTAGCTCGAGCGTTCGATCTCTTCTTTGCGGTTGTGGTGGAAGCCGTATTCCGGGTCCCAGTACTCTTTCACCGTGTCAGGAATTTCCCGTTGCGCATTCTCAAAGTCGTCGGCTACCGCGCCCGCGTCCGATAACAGTCTGTCCAGACCGTCAATCGTTTTGAATAAAAGTGGTAGCCCGAAATTTGAGGCGTAACGTTTAATCATGTCCAGTCGCATGTGAATACGCACTCTGTGGTATGGCGGTTCCCGGATTTGCTCTCGCCGCCTCCGTTCTACATCCTCCGGGTCTACACCACTCCACCAGTTCTGGTCCATGAGAGATTGGCAATTAACTTTGGACGTATCTTCAGGCGCTTCATAATCTGGTTGGATGGGTGTCCGATCTTGGAAGTGCTGATCAATATCTCTTTGAAAACGTGTAGGAGTGTGAGGGTTCCCGTCTTCCGACATTGCGAGTCTCTGTCGTGCAGAATCGAGACGAAGGTGCGGAGTCAACAGCAAGATCAAAAATCGGGGAGCAACCGCCACCGTGAGTGACGGGTTGATCGAAGACGAATTGGCAGCCGGGATGGAGTATTTCTCGCGAACGGTTTCGCAGGCGTACGCCGTAGTCGTATTCTCGTAGTCGTGGTGAGTTAGAGCTTTGTTGCTTGATTGATAGAAAGATGCCACGTTGTTGTAAAATGTTAAGATGCGACCGCAGAATGAGACAAGGAAAAAAATTTAGTACGAGGGCGGCGCGTTCAGCCACATAGGCGGCGGGCGGGCAGGCTTCTACCAATCCCGCCCCTGCCTTTAATTAAAGTCTGCCCCACAGAGGATTGTCAAATCAGGTGCAACATTTTCAACTAGGCTCAACTCCGAAACGCCCGAGCGTCTTGGCACCCCGTGGCTTAGCTCTCGGAGTTTCGTTCACGCGATGCCGAGATTCAGGGGCAGAAAAGCTGATGCGAAACCAGACTTCCTTGATTTCGCACGGCTCACCCTGCCGCTACCGTAGCCCCCAGCAATTGCACAAAGAGGCCGCCGACACACCTACGAGGGGGCATCACGACAGGAAAGTCGTGGGTTCACATGCGTCGCCAGGCGAAATGTACGCCTATGAAGATCTTTTCCTTTCAAGGATCTCTGTTTCTGATCATTGGTGAACTACTCTTAGAGCTTGCCACAAAAGCCCGAGAAACGGCACCGCCGACGATTCTTTATGCCTCTGTACCTCTTCAACCCACCCACAAAGTACGTAGCTTCCGAATCTACCTAGTTACAGCCCTCGCTCTGGCACCCTCACTCTGGCAGTTGATGCAGACCTCGTCGTCTCTGCGCAAAAACGTCCAGCCGGTCTGCCTGGCCTGTACCGTCTACTTTGTGTGTATGTGGGCCAGCGCGAGGCCTACCACGTCAGAGTTTCCTGATATCTAGACAGCAAACCCGCAGGTGTCTGTCTATCATCACATCAGCACCCACCTCGAATTTCTCTCAGCACGGCAAACTCGCGGGGTATTGCCCATGGCAGATGAAGTGTCGAGACGACCGGGTAGGGATCTGGTGGAAGGTGATTGCTCCGATCGAAGTGCAGGTTCAGCCTTCCTGGACGGCCTCTCGGTTCTGGCGCACACGGGATTTCCAGCTCGACGGGAAGAGCAACCTGCGCCTCACCTTGAACCCCGACTACCTAGCGACTCATTTCGAGCCGGCTGACCTCAGCTACGAGCTGCCTCGGCTGTGCCGCCGCACGAATGGGACGCTCTGCATCCCGGTGATGACACGGCGGAAGCGCGTCCATTGAGGTGTCGAATCTCCGCCATCAGGATAGAAATAGAACAAAGGGGCCTAGCGAGAATCGCTTTCGTGTTTGACGTGGTGTCGAGCGGGAGTTCGTGGCGAGGGGCAACGCATAGTCTGTGGGATACGGGAGCGAGTTGAGAGCGTTTGGGGAGGCACAGGACAGAGTCAATATAGCTGAGGATGGTCCCCGAGGTCAGCAACAACGTTGAAGAGAAAGGATGCGTGGAATGGGACTGTGGACGACCAGAATAGCTACAAAGAGGACAATAGTCGTCCGGGTGGCAAGGACGACAAGCAAAGCTACACCCGAGACTACACCGAGGTCGCATGGAATGACGGAAGGGGTAGGCGCAGAGATTGGAGGCCAGTGATGACACAAATGCGAAAACTTACAAGTTCAGGAGCATGAGGAGTTGGTTCGCCCACAGTCGGCTCTGATCGGGTACAACGCATCGCATCCAATGTCTTCCTCTCTTTCCGCATCACTCTCGACTCGTATCGCAAGCCAGGAAACAACCATCTAACCTCGTGCATCGTCTCAATGCCGCGATGATTTCAGGAGCTGTCTTTGAGTAGATATCCTACATGCACAATGGCCATACCACTTCGTCACCGACACTACTCTCTAGCCGTCTGAACTCCCTGGGTTAATGTAGCGATGTCCCCTATCAGGCACCACCCGGACCACTGCAGGGTTCCTGCACGTGCTCCGGGCAACCAGACCCAAGCCAGACCAGTCCGGGCGAATCATGGCGCTCTCCTCTGAATCGTGTGTTGTGCAGCGGCTCGGGCCTAGCCAACGTGAGTACCAAGTGTGGTTTACGCCCCTGACCCGGAGGCATGGGACGGAAAGCACCAAGACGTTCTTCAGTGATGCCAAGATTGGGTCCGGACACATGACACCATGGACATGAACCTTGGAGAGAGGAATCGTTGCGCCATTGTTGGCGTGACTGTGGTGCGTTGTTCATTTTGCTCAAAATGACTTGTAGATGCAGTGTGAGATGAATATGAATTTGCTCGCGCGATATTGGGTTGTCTGAGAGACTTGTATTGGGCAGGCAGCGAAGGTAATCTCAAAATAGCCAATTAGAGGTTCCCAACAAAAGTTTGTCGAGGACTTTTGATTGGCTATCATTCTCCGCCGAGCTTTATTGTTGGGCCTTGGTAGCAGTACTACCTGTCGTGATATCCCACACAGATATTGCTTCGTCTGACGCGACTAGCCAGAAGAAATTCGTGAGCGAGTGGAGCAGCTGCCCACTCTGAGAGTGTCTCCGGGACAAGAGGCTCGAGACAGAAAACTACATCCAAATCGAGGCCCACAGCTCCGTCCTCGCTGACATGGTGCTAATCGACATCTCACCGACGAGATTGTGAACATGGGCCTGGAGTGGGACACTCTTCCGGAGTCGTGCATGGATTGTCGTGCCACCGGTCTGGACTCTAGAAGAAGAGGTGTTCCAGTCATCATCCATCAAGGGTTGTTCCTCGAGGTCTATCGAATGCTGGTCGTTGTCTCGCCTAAAATATTCGAAATGCTTGAACGACCACAAAACGAACCGAATGGATTGATAGAAGTAGCGAAGCCAGGCAAGCCGTAAAAGGACCGAAAACGCACACGATGAATTGGAAAGAGCCGTTCTGACAAAGGACATGATTCACCAAGTTTGCTGCGAAGTAGCACAAGAGTACAGCACATTCGACTCGAAGGTTCTCTCCTGGTGAGATGGGTCTAGATCTTTTGCCAACAGCCCAATTTCCAGGCGGGTTGGGGTTCAGATTAGCCTGGAAGGTGCGCCCTTTGACAATCCGGCTAGGGACCCAAAGAGGGGAAACTTGCTGTGGCTTACCTACCTCCACGTCGCTTATTGTAGATAGCGTTAAAGCTCGCAATTCTCTACAGAGCTCCACTGACGGCAGTGTGGCTTGGGCCAGTGTGTTGCGGAAATCCCGCAGCTTTGCGTGGTCGGGAAAACACGGGGTAGTCACAGCTTTGGTAGGTCACCCGAGGATTAGGCGGCAATGGGAAGAGGTTCTGCCTTTCCTCACTCTGGCCAGATGTTTCAAATGCGCTACACTCTCGACCTCTTAAAATCCCTTACAGCGCTCTGACTCTCTAATAACAGGCGTCACCATGTCAGCCACGGGGCAACCTTACACCGATGGCCCCTTCGCCGGACCCCCATTATCACCTTCTATCGATCCTCAAGACGTGCCTCCGGCGTCGGCGTGGCTTGAAATCAAAGAGACTCCCGAATCGAGCACGAAACGGATGACCAGTGACCAATTTCAGCGGCTGATCGAGACCCGAATCAAGCACGCGGCCCGACCCATTCCCCGCGGATCAACGCCAGATTTGGCCGAATCATCAGCCCCCCTTGCGCCACCCTCCAACGGCGTACTGAAAGACGTATACCTGGTGGGGCCGAGTAACGGGCCCAAGCTAAGCAGTGAGGCATCTCTGAAGGATAGAGTTGGTGCCGACGAAACTTTTGCCCCGTTGGCTGATCTGCTTGACCCTCTGGTGGGGGCAATGGCCATGAGGATTATCCGCAGTTATCTCAATTCCCAACCGTTGGACATGCAAGGAGAGCTGTGCACAATAATGGTCCGGGATCTCATGGAGGAGCTGTCAGCGGACGGAGCTGAAATGTGCGATGAGACAACACTGGAAGCCGAAACATTGCGCACGGCGATGGAGATTCTGATTGACAAGGACGACCTTGTGGACGATGTGGACAATCCTCTGTTCAGGGATCTGATGTTGAAACTGCACGTGTATTGTCAGACGAACGGCATACGACTTCTGTCAGCGCCTGAATAGAGAGGTGGGCTATGTCAAACCCTGGTGGTAGCATGACATCTCAACACCGTTCGAGGCTAGAGGCTCTGGGTAAGTTTGTCAAGTTGCGCAATTGAGAATCCCACTCGGGATTAGACTTTGGTCATGAGGATGTGCGTGGGGTTCTTGTTGGATTTACGGCCAGTGCTTCATTACTGATTTGGACTTGGAGCTGCGGGGAACTGCTGAAAGACTACATTTCGATAAGGATTGATGGAAAATATATTGGCTATGAATACAAGGTTGCCCTTTTCTTGGAGAGGTACTAGCCTGGGTTTGTCCGGCCCCATCGCATCGGCCTCTCGGTGCTGCAACAGGAGACAGAAGGTGCCCAACAACCGTAGCCGCACCAGGAAAGCCGAAAAAGGCAATGCCGTATTTCTCGGGGCGTCATTTCGTCAGAACTCACACTTTCTTCGCTCCATTTGCTGACAGAATTCGCAGGTTCTACCACTCGGCGAACAACGGTTTTCCACCGCCCATTTGTCTGACAAGTCGATTTTGGCCCAAACTACAGGCTAACGGAGCGGTCATCCAGATACCCTCTGCGGTACACCCACGTATTTGGAGCTTCAACCGCGACACAAGTACGCCGAGGCCGTTCGAACAACTTCGCCGGTGCAGTACGGGGTAAGCCTGGCAACTCACGCGTTGATGGAGCTGCATCGGCCGCGATCGGAGGTCAAGTATCGGCCCGGGCCAGAACCGAACAAGTGCCACTACTTGAATTCTCCTGTGAAGTCGTGTAATTGGAAGTAGATCTGTGACTGCTACAAAGGACACTACGGGAACTCCTCTGGCTTCGCCCAAATGTAAAGGAGGCCAAGGAGGCCAAGGTGGCCAAGGGGGACACACCCCCTCCACTGGGTGCATGTGGGTGTGTGTGTAGTGCAACGACCAAGTTTTCCTAACAAAGTGGAGTTCATTCTGACACCCCCTGGTGGTGTGTGGGTGGTGGTGGTGGTGGTGGTGGTGACATGAGGTGTACAAACCTTATTTTTGTGGAGGGTCCCCAGGGGACACACTGAGTGAGGTTGTGAGGGTGCACTGCCTGGAAGGGTTTCAGGGGTGCACTCACTCTCTGCGTGTGTGAGAGTTCACGCTGACTGGTGCTGACTCACCCTCAGAGTTTCCTTGGCGGCGCTTGGAAACGCACTCTTTAAAATTATCAACTAATCAGATGCAACTCCCTGACGTCACCCAAAAGGCCGAAAAACCCCTTTTCCCGGTTGTGCCTTCATCCATTCTTACACACCGCTCTTTGCGCCCCCTCCCGTCAGGAGACGCCCCGGTTGGTTGGTGGGCATCTCTAGCCCTTGCCGTCAGCCAATTTCCCTTTCATGGGTGGGCGTCACAGCTCTTTCGAATTCCTGCCCCAAAGTGCACCCGTCAAGGAGGAAGCATGGCTCTGCACTACAGGCTAATTGTCGAGAATGATCACATATTCCTAGCTAGATTGTGTGCCGCCGGCCCTCTGACTCCCAAATCAATATTCTTCGGCCCCCGCGCAGGTGGCGGGCCTGAAGCTCTGGAGAGTCATCGTGCCCTTCAACCACAGTTTCCTGCAATTCGGACATTTACAGAAGTCCGACCCATCCTGCCGCATGTACTCTTCGAGGCATTGTCGACAAAAGGAATGGCCTGGTAGTGTTAAAAAACCGCCCCCTGCTCATGCGTCGTGAAAGACATACCACATGGTGTCCGAACCCGGTCGAGTCGTGCGTGTGTGTCGACGGCTGGGTCATCGTATGAAATCGATTCTCGACAGATCGTACAGTTCAAGCCATATAGCTCCAATGCCCTCTGTTTCTTTGTGAAATGGTCTGATTTAGGACAACAAAGCCGGGGAGCGATGTCACGACGGGCGCGTTCCGATTCGGGAAGTTCGTTGAGAGCGCATTCACCGCACAGGACCTGATCATCGTGAGCAATGGTTCGAAGGGCCACGGTGAGCAACGTACACATGCACATCTTTGGAGAACGAAAATCCGCGAGACGTAGCGATCGCCTTGGCCAAGGACATTCGAACAGAGGGAGCAATACTCTTTGTCCTTGGTCAGATCGTAAACTAGCCGCTGTGGTAGCTCAGGCTCAGGCCTGATCAACTCGGGTTCAGGGAAAGAGAATCTATCCCGACGGCAGGGAAATGAGGAATGCTGAGATGCCGCGGACTTTGCGCTGGGTTTGGCCCTCTTCCGATCCCGCTCGACGCCTGGACACTCCGGGCTCGAGGGGCGTTTCCGCTTCCACGGGCGTAAAATGGGTGAGGATTCCTGCGGTTCCTGGTTGTTAAGTTCTCGACTAGGTGGTCGCCCCAAAGCTTCTGCCATTGATGGGGACACGTTAGTCCAGGGCTTCTGCGCCAGCCCGGAGGATGGCGCTGAACTCTGTTGGCTGTAAAATTTCTGTTCTCGAAGCTGGGTGTACTCGGTACCTCTCTTTCGCCCTAAACGCAGGAATGTGGCTGATCTGGCAGACCGCTCAGCTCTCTGTGATGGTGTGAAGCAGTCTTTTTCAAGAGAATGGAATTCCAAGTTGGGCCTCAGAACATGCCCGGAGACATTGGCGCAGGACGGTACAGGCAGGCTGATATCGGTCGCAGGTTTTCAGAGGTTCCGAGGACAGTGCTGGGATTGATCGGGTTCTGGGGTGGAGGGCGACGAAAAGTGTAACTCGAGGACGAGCAGGAAATTGGGGAAGTGTGCCCAGAGCGAGGGTTTGCGGCCTTCTTTATAGTTTGCCGCACACGGTTGGGCTCGCAGGCCCCATTTTCCCCGCACGGAAGGATAAGGGTGCTGGGGGGCATTGGGCCTTTGTCGGGCGCTTAGTCCCGTCAGGCGGAAATTTTGGGTCACCGATCCCCCGTTGACCGTGTAGTCTCTCGTTTGACTGGTTCGCCCTGGTTCGCCCGGTATAACTGACCTCCGCGGTACGCTTGATGGAAACCCATCTATGTGATGCTGGATGTTGAACGGCTTTTCGTTACAACAGCGACCAAAGAACACTGGCAACTAGTACCAAGAGTGGTGAGTGTTGCAAAAGGTGAAACACGCTAAAGTAGGAACTTAGGGGCTAATTAGGGGCTCTGATATTACCCTCCTTCCTCACGAACTCCTCCACTACCGTCTCTAGCAGCCCCTTCCCCCGCGGCCCCAGCCGACTCTTACATCGTCGTTTCCGTCTCTGGGGGCTCCATCAGTACGGGTGATTCTGTGCCCGCTGAGCCTTCCCCAGAATCGGGGTCGTCGTGTCTGGCTGGCAAGCCCATATTCAGGTTGCACAATTCCCAGTACCTGCCCTTTCTCTCCAGAAGCTCATCATGGGTTCCCTGCTCGACTTTGACGCCGCCCGGGCCGAGAACAATGATGAGATCAAGAAATCGTACAGTTGCGACTCGATGACTGGTTCGCTTAGCTTAGTGCCCGCTGAAACAAAAGGGGGGAAAAAGGGGCAAAACAACGAACGTTATGAAGACCATTGTTT
The DNA here is from genome assembly GCF_001642475.1 of Fonsecaea monophora. Lineage (NCBI taxonomy): Eukaryota > Fungi > Ascomycota > Eurotiomycetes > Chaetothyriales > Herpotrichiellaceae > Fonsecaea > Fonsecaea monophora. The sequence goes on along the minus strand of NW_019173989.1, from coordinate 175,597 downwards.
GCCTCGGAAAGTTCTCCTTGAAGTTTGCCTGGATTTCAGCCTCAATGTGCAGATCGAGGGCACTGGTGGCCTCGTCGACGAGCACAATACTAGGATCTGCGAGAAAAATGCGAGCCATGCAGACGCGCTGGCCTTGGCCTCCAGAAAAGTGCCTGAGAACGGGTCAGAGATAAGCCGTCGACACGAAGCACTACCGGGAGATCCCACTCGTTGCACGCAGTAGAATAGCACGGGGGTACCTACGATCCTTCTTCTCCCATTAAGGTGTCGTATCCGTCCTTGCGCTTCATGATGACTTCGTGGATCCTGGCTCGCTTGCAGGCTTCTATCACCTCTTCGTCGGTGGCGTCTGGTCGGGCGAACTTGACGTTCTCCTTGATAGTACGGTTGAACAAGAACGGGCTCTGGTCCATTACCGCCACCTTCCTGTGGATACTATGTGTCCAGTTAGCTCAAGGGTTCGTGTTTGCGAGTGGGGGGCCCCGCAGTGCGAGGACGTACGAATCACGAGTCACGTCGTTGATGTTCTGGCCGTCGATGAGAACGGACCCCAATTCGGGCCTGTACTTGCGCATGAGCAGTCTTACGAGACTGGTCTTTCCGCTGCCGCTTTCACCAACAATGCCTACTCTTTTGCCAGCGGGAATTTTGAGATTGAGTCCGTCAAAAACCTTGAGATCGGACCCTGGGTAGGAGAACCCCAAGTCCTTGAACTCCACCTCGCCATCGGGGCATTTCAGCTCCTCGGTTCCTCCTTCGACAGTCGGCGATATCTCCCACATTCTTCGCAGGCGGGTGGTGTTGATAAGTGCCTCCATCTTTGACTCAATCTCCCGGGCGAAGAACAGGGAGGGCTCGTAGACAAAGGGCCACAAGCCGACAAAGGCATTCATGCTGGCCACCTTGGCTCGTCCCTGCCTGATTTGGTGCGTGACCAGCCCTTGGGCGATGACCTCGAAGACCTCGATTACCAGGCCATTGGCGCCCTGGAGGTAGTAGAACGATCTCGCATACCCGTTGTACTGGTCGACATATTCTTCTTGCTCCATCCCAAACGCTGTGGTCTCCGGTTCGATTTGATTATGGTTTGCCACCGTGCTATGTCCTTTAATATCGTCGTGGCGCCGCTGGTTCGCCTTGAAGGATGTGACGTGACTTTCGTCGAATTTCTTTGTGAGGCGCGGGAAACACTTGATTTCCATCAGGGCTAGGACTATTGTCATGCACACTATGATGAGCGTCATCCGCGGTCCATAATCAAGGTGCAAGGTGATGCTGGCGAAGCAGAACTTGACGGTCAGCGGGAGCATTTCGAAACAGAGGGCGTCGATGATGAGGGTCATGGGCCGAGAGGAGTCGACGGCCTGGATCTTGTCGCCCGACGAGACGACCGAGTGAAAGAAGGAGTCGAGATTCATGATTTTCTCATGGGCCTTGTTGCTGAGCTTCAGGAAGCGATACTGGCGGACATCTATACTCATGATCTCGCGCGGAAGGGCCAGGCCAGCGGTCGAGACGAGCCAGGACAGCAGACGCAGCAGCCAGAATTTGGTCCAGACACTAGAGCCGCTATCCAGGCTGTCCATGAAGTTGGAAAACAGAACCGGCACATAGTACTTCATGATGCTTTCGCCGACGACAATCACAAAGCAGGCGACGAAACGGAATATCATCCAGGGCTGGTCGCTGGGCCAGACGAAGGGTAGGAATATGTGGTGCCTCTTCACAAACGCAATCCATCCAATTTCCTCAATCTCTTCTGTCGCCGGTCGACGAATACCCAATACATCTTTGGGGTCCTTTTCCTCATCGTTGGTTTCGTCGGACGGATCGGTAGGGTGCTCGGTGGCTACTTCGACGGTGGGCAACTTCTCGTAGCCGTCCCGGAGCCACTGGAGAAGGAAGACGGCACCAGCAGCCAGCCACACGAAGGTCTTTGCTGCGACGAGGAGTAGACCCAGTCCGCATGGGAATCGAATGGCACAACGACCCCCGGAGTCGACTTCGAGGACGATAAATGCGAGCACCTCGGCAGCGCACAGCAAGACCCAGTTCCCGACGTGGAGCAACCAAGGAGGACTCTCTGCGGCATCGAAAAACTGAGCAAGCTGTGCGACCGTGGCGAGAAGGAGAAACGCCTCGGAGAAGGCAGGAAGGGTGCCCGGGAGCTCTTCATTGCTCATAGAGAGAGCTACTAGTGCCACAGCATCCACTGTGTACAGCAGTACCTGGCAGGCGAGCGCAACGAGAAAGAAAAGGCGGCGGGCGGGTGCGAGTTTGGGCCCCGACGGGAGGAAACGTCGGTAAAAGGAGGGGCCCCCAAAAGTGAGGAGGTAAACCGTAATGGCGCACACTAACCGAGGGATGTACACCCACGACTGCGACAGGACCGCCATGGCTTTGGGTCGGACCTGTTTTCTGTTTCTAAAAGAAGAAAAGAGCACAATGGCACACGGAAAAGCTCTGTCTGAATGTCGACATTGAAGATAGGGGGCGGGGTGCACCTAATAACATAAATGGTCACCGCCAAAAGACTCGACCGATGGGGCTGAGGGGGACGCATCAGACAACGCAGTCGGCCTGGAGTTGCACAAGAATTGTGCGCCCCAAACAGCGAAACAGGCAAACAACACCGGGTGCTCCTTAGGGGGTTGCCTAAAAGTGATCCTTCCGGGTGGCATCCCCCGTGGCGAAATGGGAAAATTGAGGGCGTTGTTGCCTGTCTTTAGACACTGGTGTGGGGCCACGGAGGCTCTGCTTGGCCTTGGTTACTTGTTGTTTAGGTCACTCGGTGGCTTGCTCACCGCCTAGGCAGTTCACCCATGGTCGCACAACAGCACTGCAGCTCGCTCACCGCCGCACAACAGCCTCCGGACCCCAAAGGCTTTGTTCAACGCGTCGAAAGTCACGTCCATTCGTTGCCTTGTTGGGTCGCACCCAGATGTGGCAACTGAACCCAACTCTGACAAACATGAAGTCTCCGCCATGCCGCCACAAAAATTCTGATAGGATCCGAGTTTTCAATTTTGATGAAATGGTGCTACAGATGGGTACGGTGAAGAGCGTAGGATCGAAACAATTAAGGCGTATCATCACTAACAAAATGTCAGCGCTACTTCCTGTATGGCTCGACGGGGTCGAGCTTCCTCAGTTACAGAACCTGTATTGTATAAGCTAGGCTAAGAGTACGTAGGGTATAAGTAGTTAAGTAACTATAGATATCACGGCGCAGCCTTGAACGGAAGAGATCGCTGTGAAGGGGACAATTATGATATGAATTCTAAGACGAAGGAGTCTAACTAGTGGTGGTGACGGCGATAGCGTGATTGATAAGTTCTGCGCTCAGCCCCGTGCGGGGTAACCCATGGAAGTGGAATGAATGATTGATTGATTGATTAGGTAAGGAAATCTATCTAGCGGGACTGCGGATTTTGTTGTTTGTGCCGTGGTGGAAATTATTCGGCCAACCTTCCCAATAGGGTTAGGGTAACAACTCACGCGCATCCTGGGCTGCACCTCAGGCTATGACATCAACCTTGACATGACACGACCGCTTGTAATGACCATCGTTGCTGGAACGGTGCACCTCTTTGTCATCCCAGTTCCTCACGACGCCTTTATGGACCTAGTCATTGTTCTCTTTCTTGATCGTGCGGGCGTTGTCTTTGATTATCCGTAAAACGTTCATCATGGTCTCCTTAGTGCAGTAGATAATGGTGCACCCGTACATAGGATCAGCCACGGCAGAAGTCGAGTCGGCCCGTCTAAAATTGGCATTCCCTGGCTGATGTGGAAAGGGGCAGACATTGATCTTCATGCCATGGAGGTCGCGTAGTTTCACAACGAGGGACATGAGGTCATTGTCTTCGAAAAAATTGGTTGCGACGACGATGGGCTTCTAAAACACGTTGTCAGCGGTGATCACAAAGTAGGGGAGTCAAGTGAACGTACATTCTCGGCCAAGGTAGTCAACGTGAAGTTCCAGGCATCTTGCAGCTCGACAAAGGCGGGCGCTTGTAGAGGGTTGAGATCGAAGCCGGTAAACGAAGCCATCGTGGAAGATATGGGCAGAACTGCGAAATGCTGATGAAGAAGGAGAGAGGATGATGAGGAAGGAGAGAAGATGATGAGGAAGAAGAGGAGATGATGAGGAATATATAGGAGTGCGATACCTCACGCCAAGGGCTTGCAAGTTATTTATTCGCGCATCACCACCCGTATATAACTCACAGGGTTGCTAAGGTAATGTAATGATAGTCACTCTACTACTACAGCGACCCTTCACTGAGGGCCTCTAAAAGGCGCTAGTAACCCTCCCCTAGATCACGACGCTGTGAGGGTTTAGAAAGGGTTCTACAACTAGCTAGCTAACCTAGTATTAAGGATGATAAATCTAAGGAGAGAGAAGAAGGAAGAATAGCGTCCTCTCTCTCTCCTAATATCGTACGCTTCTCTGTAAGGGATACCCATTATTTTTCCCCTTTCTCCCTCGTCCTTCTTCTTTCGTACGCGCCCTACATTCCTCTTACACTTTGTCTCTCTTCCTTACCTCCCCTTGCGTACGGTGTCTCAGTTGTCAGGATCCTGTATCCCTTGCACCGTGCGCGTCTCGTCCAATCAGGAGGCAGCATTTTACCTGTACATTGTACAGGTAAATTCAGCCAATCAGGAGGTGGCGTTAGTCCTAGCGTTAGTCTTGGCGCTGGTTCGCCAGAACCAAGCCTTCTCCTGGGTTCAACCCATCACACGGGCGCCATTATTGACTGCTGGGTCGTTGGTGACTCTTCTATCTTCTGGTCGGACCGTGTTGTGTGCATCACCGAGAGCTGGATGCTGAAAAATCTGCCCATATCCGGGGGTCGACCAGCAATGAGCAATGGGGACAGCAATGAAAATGGTTGGCACGCTGGGGGAAAACTTCTGAATGGCCCTTTGTAGTGCCGGACGCCTCGGTCATGAAGTGCGCCAACAAGGGTTGCAATCTGGATCGAATTCATTGGAAACACTCTCGCCGATGAACGTGCGCCATGAACATGGTCTGAAGGGTTCCCCCACCCAAAATGCTACCAGAGACCACCCGAGCCCTACCCCGGGGCCTAGAATTTGCACACCCGCCTCAAATCTTGCAGCTGCGACAGTCGCTTCGTGGTGTTCGTCTTATCCATATCGACGCTTCGTTGCGACCTTGATCTCGGTCAAGTTCACCCCGCGAACTTTGCCTCAGAATGATCTCTGCCCTCAACAAACCGCAGTGCTAGGACTGTGATTGACAATGACCTTCACCCCACGTCATCAGTCTGTTCGTGAGTATACCGATTCACGTTCCACCTTCAATATTCCCCATTCCCGCTGCACACTCTACCTTTCCTCCCTCGCTCCACTCTCACTTTCACAGTTTTCTAACAATGCCTTTCTCACAGAAAATGAAATGGCCTAGTATCATGATCGAAGCGCATTATCCTTCTTCTACCTAGCACCAGGGACTTGGATTGGTATCATGGTTCCGAACAGCTATACTTCTCCTTCAGAAAGTCGATGAAAATCTTGTCTAAAAACACTTCAGGCAGACCCGGGACTAAAGGACAGCCAATCGCTTCTTGCATTCTCTACAGACCAAAAGCTCATCCTTCAACTTGCGTCCATGCACCCTCGACGGACATCATTCAACTTTTCGACAGTTTCCACAACTCTCAGCCTCAACCCGAACAGCGTGGCACTCCCTCTCCTCAGAACAGCATAAACGCCACCTTTGCCCTTCCGCCTCTGCAGCGTCCTACCACAACGTACACATTTCCATGAAGACAGACAAGATTCAGCACAATGTGTATCTACCGGATATGCCTCGCAATCAGAAACGGCCGGAATAAGCAAGAGAACACTACAAAAGGGTTCACATGGAATACCAGTGGGTACGGGAGAACTCGATGCCCACACCACAACAAGCGCTACCTTTCCACCCTCCCTCCGATTTCGCATTCTCCTGACATGGCTTCTCTTGCAGAAACGCTACTGAGCCCTTTCCTGCCGCCACGGTCGACAATATATCGTCTTGTTCCACCCAGATCTGCCGGTGGAGTTGGAACAATAGGGCTGAAACGTACATTTTGTTCCATGCCGCGGTCGGTCGATACAAGAGCAGAGATTACGGAAAAACAAGATTACAAAACACCCTTGAGAGTCCGTTCCCGTGTCTCCCGAGATCAAGACTGAGAGACTCCCAAGGCAAGGACCGCGGAGCTCAAATCTGTGAAGCTTTGACTTTCTTTCTCACTTCTTTCCCACCTTCGTCTCCGCAACCTCGACCGTCTCGGCATACCCGCTCTTGTCCTTGTCCTTGTCAACAACCGAATCATGCTTGTCCAAGATTTAGCTGGGCATCGTGGGGCTTTTCGTGTCACCTCTCCACGGCTTAATGATCCGATGTCAACGGAGAGTCGGCCCGCAGCAGCGAGGAAGGTCACTTGCAGCAGCGGGGCCTTTCCAACAGGCCAGCTTTTTGGCAAGAGCAGCGGCTTCGGCTTCGTTTGCTTTGGCAATCTGGACGATGGAGCACGGCGTCCGCAGCGGTGCCTAGGAGATGAACCAGAACCAGATGATGGTCAGCGGCACTCCATTGTATGTTGCACTTGCTCATATAGCGCCGGGGGCACTTCCGGCGCGCAGCTTATCTCTTTGGCAAGGGCGCCGGCAGCGTCTGTTTTGGAAGCCCAGACGAGGGGGTGAGGCATTGAAGGCGGGGTTTCAGAAATGAACCAGAAGATGGTTGGCGGTTGGGGGCACTTTCAGCGCCTAAGCTCTGGCGGGTCATGCACTACGCCGTCAAGATGGCGAGACAACTGCCAATGACACGGGTGCCGACGCCGAACACATTCCCCCACAGCTCAGTTGCTGGGCACTTTCAGGGGCTGTTAGGGTCCGTTGCTCGTCATCTCCAGCTCGACGATTCTACTGCTCTCTTCTTGTCATGCTGGTCTCATAACCTTTGCTGTCTAAGAAGCCCGCCATGTGGTTGACATCCTGGGGAATCTGATTCTTAACGGCGTCATCACCAGTTGTGACACTTGGACAAACGACTGCCACTGGCACCTGTGATGGCATGGATCGGTTCGTCGACACGCTGTGGGTCACCAACATGAAGACCAACGGACACAAGATCATGACGGTGAGCGTCGAAATAGACAGGCTCTCGTTCAGGAACAATTACCCAGAAAGGTACGAGAAGTGCAAGAACTAGCTGATCGTGGTCACGATGGCCGTGTTCGGCGCGTACAGCATGACCAAGGCGAGAGGGTGGTCTACAAGAACCAGTTCAGAAACAAGCAACAGGGGGATGATTGCCTCCGGCCAATCTTTATTCCAAACAGTACACCCTCCTCCAAAAAAGCAGGCTGCCAAATTTCTCGGCGCTGAAAAGCCAAAGACCCGCAGTGGCATCGGGCCAGTTCTCTACGGTGAGACATAACTCCATCCGTTGCGACAAGTTGACGCGAGTAGACCCGCCGAGGAATTTGTCCCACATTTTTTGTCATGACCGTACTCCCTCAAGGGAGAGGGTTCTCTCTCTTCCTCCCTCCTGGTTAGACCGAGATCTGTCCGACGCCTGTTGTTCTGTCGTTTCTGTTTTGCCTTTCCTTTGCGACAGGTGGAACCGTTGTCATTTTCAAATACTGTTATCGAAGTCGTCATTGACCTGGTGTGATTGTGCCCTTCTTTGCCACCGAAATGGAAGTTTCCCGCAGATACCAAAACAACGCCCGGTACTGGCCCCATAGCGACAACAAGAACCTCTCAGCACAAGGTTACGCCAATGCCCTCAAACTCGTCCTTGGTATCAAGAGGCAGAAGTCTCCCAACAAACCACTTTTGATGAGAGTCGATCAATGGGGAGGACCTGCGTCTCGAGGCAGGGAATTTGGAGAGATCTCAAAAGACTTCAAGGTGTACAGCTCCGAGGGGTTTTGTGTTGTGGCCGTCGAGTACATGGGAAATGATGGAGCTTCGGTATGCAACAAGATCTTCCTGGACTCTGGAAGCCAGCTGGATATGTTTTGCTGGGACGGCTACGAATTCGATCTGATGAATTGGACCACGACTTCCTTCGAAAGTATTGGGAACGCCAGCCGGGTGAAAGCTTTGCCGTTTTCTTTCAAAGTGGCCGTCCCTTCGTTGGCCTTTGTGGACTTTCCGGCACCTGATTACAATGTACTCTGGGGGGAAGTGAGGCAAGGTGTCAGCGGAAGACTTCAACAAGGGCTATCCACATACACTCAATTCCTGGAAGCCAGAAGAGGAGGACACATTTCCGGTGACTTTGGCTCCCAGTCGCCTTACCAATACCCGGCCAATGCGAGACGACAGAGCAGTATACGGCAGGATACAGTACTATGCTGAAGCCGCTGTAAAGAGACCAGGTATTGCCGTCACGCAACGATTTGTCTGCGCGAAAAGCCGCCCACCACTCAGTCTCAGGGTACGCGGCACCTATTCAGAGTCTTGCTCGTTTGAGCTAACTCGCTCCATCTGGGAGGCTGATCGTCATGCCGAAGTCGGCACAATTGTTGAAATGACCATTTTCTTCTGCATCACACTCCCAAAAGTACCACCGGATGAAGCCGACCTTGGCAACAACAGAGTGATCGGACCTACGGACGGACACACTAACCTACAAGATGCCAAGAGCTTAGCCAGTGACCATAACCGAAGTGCGAGATGTGCGCGGCTGAAATGCTTCCACAAGGGGAGACTTGGTGATGGAGAACAGAAGGGGGTGCACCTCATGAGTAGATTGAAACAAATGAGCAGGAGTTGACGAGCCCTCGATGCTACCCCGTCGGCCCCGCACCCAGAGTAACAGTAACACAATGGCTCTTCGTGTCACAAGGGGTGCCGCCTCTTGTGGGAGATGCATTTCGCAGGGGCTGAGACCATTCGAGGCGAAACCCTGTAACCCCCTTGTCAAATTGCTGCTGTACGACGTGGTCATATGCCGCACTCGTTCTTGGCAAAACTGCTTTTGGCAGGCAAAGCCGGACCCCGAACCAATCGTTCCCACCTCATTTTTAGACTCACCAATCAGCGATCCTGATGTGCACGCACTAACCCGGTTTCTCCGACTCTCCAATCAACTGCCTTGCCCCCACTACGCCGTCCAACTTCTCGATGAAAGCTAATCGCTCAAGACATGGCTTGGCGCTGGTACTTTTGAAATGGGTGGCCTGAACCAGAGGTGTAGGTGTGTGTGGACTCGGTGTTCGGGGAACAAGGGGGAGGCAGGTGACCCGTAGAGGGGGCCCTCCCGGGTTCAGGAGAAGACAACGTGGTAACCTCACCGATAGCCGGTCGTACGGATACGGTCGTTTCTCTCCCTCCGCACCAGGTGCAGGATGGTAACATTGCGCATTGGGGATTTCAAGGTCACATGCCCAAAAAAACACCCATCTCTAAAGGCATGTTTCTACATTCGTCGACGTCCATTTCCGCACTCCACTTCAATCTGTCTACCGCCCCTTCGAATCCCCGGGTGGGGGGTGTCAAAAGACCCTTCTCCGTACCCATGATACAACCGCCACCCAATGGGGGTCACTAAACCACTGGTCCAACGTGTCCATGGCCTCAGCTAACTCCTTGCCAACCTCATCGCCGTCCATCTATCAGATCCGACACCGTGAAAGCGACGATGATGACTTCTTCCCGCATCTCAAGGATGGCCAAGTCCAGGATCTACCTCGTCGTTCTCCTCGCCTTGCAGATTCTCTCTGGCGTCCCTCAGTGTCTGTCATTCTTCTGGTGGCGTCCCTGGCACACATTCCACCTGTTGTTTGCCCGAATTATTTCCAACGTAGTCTCCGTGTGCTATTGGTATGTCGGCAGAAGTTGATTGAGGCATCATCCGAGAGACTTTTCTCAGAAATCTTCAATAATGTCATCTGCGGCGGCGACGCTGCCATTCCTGATACACATACCATGTCACGGTAACCCCCGCACAAGGCTTGCCAACCCCACACGAGGCTGAGCGGATGCGGTCGAAATGATCACCACTTACGCTAAATGAAAGAGAGAGACTCTCTCTTCTCAGATAGGTGGAAGAAGTCTTCATCCGGTTGACAACCGAGTCAATGTGACTTGGTCGTCTATAGCCAGGCAAGGCGTCGCTAATATGCGAGAGCGCCATCTCCAAGACTTACACTTGGATGCCTGGAGGGTGCTGATGCCATCGCCATCATGCCACGGTGAGAGCGGCGTGAGCCGAAAGGGGAGTGAGAGAACGGCAGGAAAGGGCAGAGGGGCGACATCATGGTTGTTGTTGTTGTGGCGGCCGCGGTGGCTGTGGCGGTGGCGGTTGGTCCTACTGGATCCTCCCACTCTTCCGCAGCCTCCAGTCAGTCGCTTCTGTTCCTCGTGGTACTCCCTTGCGGATCTCGGACATCTGCTTGGCTTGCTCCCCTGGCCGGCTGAAGAGGAAGGAGAAAGTAGGCCCAAACGAGTCACGGCCATCTTATTAAGCACCCACCCGGCCGGCTATTTCGGGATATTTGTCCGAGGATCGGTTAGGTTCGGCGTGCACGCTTAACAGCGTATAGAGGCCTATCCGGCAGGTCGGTAGTTGTGAGAGGTTCCTGGGTCAAGATCTGATTCTACTGCTAATGCAAACCAACCTCAGGATCAACGTTCAAGTCATGCCCAGAGGGCAGCACAAGCGACAGCGACATGCTTGTGTAGTTACGGAGGCAACGACACTCCTTCTTGTCTGGTTCAGCAAACATCCACCAACCGACCTACCACCATTTGGCCTGTGAACAGCGTCCGTGGCCCCCGACGAGAGGAAGACTCTAGGATTTGGTTGCAGATTGCTCATTCCGACTTGTCTGTTTTGTTCGAGGAACTGGATGGATCTGCTGCACTGCACTCTGAGTGAGTGTGATATCCAGGGTATCGCCAACGCTGTCCTATTTGGCAAATCCTCTCTCGCAAAAATCCGTACTCCAACTTTGATGCTGTGAGTTGATTGTTGGGACCAACCCTCGACTGCGCCAATATTTGAACGAGCACTCCGGTCGTCTTCCTCTACACCTAGAGTTTCCAGCCTCGGTTGGCGAGCACAGCCGTGCGTTGGCACCACAGGCATAGAGTCGTACGACAGAGTCTCCATCTACTACGAAAAGATGGCGATCATTTGAGGAAATCAGGATCGAAATTCACGCCCCCCGACACGTAGAAGTCCGCAACTTGATGGTAATCTTCTGCTTTACTGAGCTTTATTCATCAATTACTTGGTTGCTACACAGGAGGTAACGGACGGATGGAGCGACAAGGGTGTCAATGGCGAGCCTCGAGGATTGTCGGAGGGGTTGGTCTGGCATTATCTGCCGGACACACTGCAGGGGGGGAATCCTGAAACATCTTCCAAAGTCCCAGACGATCAGGATGAAGTGGCGGCAGTACAGCCTGATAAATAAGGCGAGCAACATCCACCATGTTCTCGTGCTCAAGTTAACCTCGCACAGGAAGTGGTCAATCTAGAAGCCGACAAAGAGACCTAGAAGACAAACAGCTCATTATGTCCAACCAAATTGAACAGAGCATCCGCATACCAAACATGACAGAAGCCACAGTCATCTCGACGTAAGAACGTGCTCAACGCCAAAGAAGCCACTTGTGCAATTGGCACGTCGCACACCTCGCACACCAAGAGGACCGTGCATTTTGCCCGGGATGTTGTGCTTGGTAAAACCTTACCTTGGACCGTTAACTGCATGATGCCGCTTGAGTCTGCTGTTGTTGCAATTTGTCAGAGCAAGTTCACCAGGAGCTGAACGTCTCCTGCGGTGGCCTTTGACAGGGTAGCCATGGTCTCAGCGTCAATACTTACAATACCTACTCTCTACCTTCATTCGCCTGTTGGGGGGTGTATCCCTTGGTGGTCCGCCTGTACAGTACAAATTGATGACGAATGTGCCATGTCAGCCCGGGCTATCTTGGGGCGCGGTTTTCCAACCGTGTTCAGATCGGAATTGGCACTCAACGAGAAATCACCACAGACATCCTCGCTGCACTCGTGATAATGCAAAGAACATGCTGCGGTCAACCCTCAACACCTGAATTTCTCTTGCATCTACTCCAGAGGAAGTGGCTCGATGATGAGTGAACAACGGGGAGAGTAGGGTCGACAGCACTTCAAGTGGCTTTTCCTGCATCTGTGAATACTCTACACCATTTTTCGTCATGGCGTCGACGCGTCAGCACCCCTTTGTATAGATGTCAGATATCAGGATCCCATGCCGTTTCCGTCGAACAATATGTTACATCTGAGCCACAATCGACCGCGTCTGCAACGGGAGCGAAGAAGAAAAAAACCGCAGAGCTTCTGACAGATTTTCTCGACTGGGCAGCAGAGCCATGACACATGAAATGTTGGAGTTTCCTTGTACAGAACTTGCATTTGTTTGAAGACGACTGGGACCATTCGAAGCTACAGTTGCTCATGGTCTAGGAGAGTGTCACGGCCTGAGGTGCTTGTGCAGGTTTCCCCTCACGAGGCTGAGTACCCCGCACGAGGCTGAAGACCTACACACTCTTCTATCGCGTTCCTCGCGCATTATTAGTTAGACTCTTTCGTCTTAGAATTCATGTTGCAATTGCACCCTTGACAGCGATTTCTCCTGTTCTAGGTTGCGCCGTGACAGAGAGGTACGACGAGAAGACAGTCTAGAAGCAGATTGACGCAAAGAAGGATCTAAAAGCCCGACTCAAACACTTCCGTTCGACCTTTGGCGGCTTCAACCATGAGTTCTTGGCAAAGCCTCGGGGGACGACACAGCCGAAGAGCGCATTAAGTGCTGGGCAATGAGATGAGATGAGGTGAGATAGATGATGATGATGACGAGAATGACGCCGCGATGGTCATCGTCAGTCACGCGAAAATATATTCAGTTGCCCGCTTTTCTCAATTTGACACAGAATAAAATGTACTCTGACGCTTTTTTTTGGGTATTTGTTCGTTACTTCTCAAACCAGCAATCCACCTCCCCCTTTCCATCTTTTTTTTTTTGTAATTTCCGCTTGTTTTATGAGTAATCAAACGGCCTCCTCCGCCCCCCTTTTTTCTTTTTTTTTTCTTTTTTTTTAGGGGGTGTTTTCGCTTTATTTTGTAAAGTAACCATCAGCCTGCCTCGCCTTCCAGTTTTTTTTTTCCCTGGGTTTTCTGTGTAAACTCGGTTCTCCTTTTCCATCAAATCTGTGTTTTCGAAAATTCATTTCGCCATGTGTCGGGGAGGGTCTTTCTTCGTGGTCAGTGACGTCCCACCTTGCGCCTCTGCCGCAGAAAGAGTCTTCCTCGTGTTTTCGCCGCTCTAAGCGGCCTCGACGACCGCAGCGTGGACCTCGTCAAACTTGGCGTCGAAGAATGCGGGGAACGCCGCGTTGAACGCCGGCTCGAATATGGGTGCGAATCGGGCGACCAGGTCCTCCTCCTTCTGGATTTTCTCGTGGAGCACTTCGTGGAATATGTGGTCGTGCATAGCCCGGAGCCCCAGTGCGTTCAGTGTCGGGTCCGGGTGGCCTATGAACTCGGCCCCGGCAATGTCGTCGAGGTGGTGCTCCAGGTTGTTGTGGACCTCGTCGTCTACCGCTTCCTCCAACTCGTCAATGATGGCCTTGTAGACGTCTTCTTGAACACCGTCGGACAATTGCTCGCGAAGGTCCTTGGCAGTCTTGTCCCAGACAAGTTGCTCTATCTCGTCGAATCTCGGTTCGAACGCCGCTCCGAATTTCTCGTCGAATCTCGTTCTGAAGCGCACCTCGAATTGCTTCCGGAACTCGACCGAATAAGCGACGATGAATTGCCTATTGATCATGTGGATGATCAAATGCGGAATATCGTTGCACATCTTGACTTGGTATTTGCTTGGACGCAGATGGGTTTGGGGAAGTGGAAACTGGCCAAGGTCTGTCAAGGATGAAGCCTGATGGTGAAGTGCTGAACTCGAGATTGGATTCAAAAGTCGGTTGTTGTGGTGGAGAAAAATGGAAAGCAGAAGTAGCGCAATAGGAGAGATATTTATAATCCTGCAAGACGCCGGTCAAGGCAGCTTTAAAGAAAAATCTCAACTGCTTTGTCTTGGACATAACAAAGAATTGCCAACTGAGGCAGTCCATCTAACCCAAAGCAGTGCAGCCCAAAGAAAATCTCAACCGCTTTGTCTCGGACACCACAAAGGAAGGAAGCTAAGGTAGCCCCCCGCCACGACGGTTCCGCAGTCCCGACAGAATTGAAACATCTTAACACTACAAGGGCTGAAAAGCAAGGTGGTATTGTAGAGGTGGTGTTTGTGATGTCAGCTGTGCAATCCTTCATTTTCCCGCGTGCACTCTGACTCACCCTCACCGCGACTGAGAGTGAGTTGAGAGTGACACTCCAAGAGAATTTCTGAGAGTCTGTGCGGGGTGCACTTAGTCAGAGTTGGAGTTTCACCCGGTCAGTTTTGGAGTGAAACTTCTCTTGGCAATTCTTGGCAGTCCTGCTGACGTAACCACAAAATTATTGACCCATGACGAAGTGCGACATCTCTCAGTTTCTTGCACAACGCTACAAACACCACTAATTTCCTCCTTCACATTACCTTTTGTATGTTACTTCTTGCATGTTCCTTCTTCAAGTCGTTTAATAATGGGAGTTACGGCATTACGGAATGCCTCGGGGCCTCAAATTCGACCTTGAATCGGTACAACCTTAATTTCGCTGTCCCTCGCCCAGTCCCTTGTTTCCCACCTTGGATCTATACTCCGGCCCCGACGGGAAAGAACTTGAACACAAACCCTGACAGGCGGTTGTAGCGGCAGACAAAAGACCCAGGAAAGGCACACAGTGGATCTCGGTTAGGTCTTTTTGAGAGATATGGCTAGGGGCGACAAACTAACCGACGCCAGTCGTGGTCATTGACAGTGGCGTAAAAAGTCGTATAATAACAATGTTGTATGGTCATATCGATATTGCCGCATTTTGCGATGATGAAGAGCATCGGGTAGCTAATTTATCAAGATTCAGCCCCCAAACCAAAGAAGGATCTGGTTTCGACTTCCCCGGCCGGTGCAAAACCAATCCACTTCGCGCATCACGTCAGTGGTGTGCACCGTGCAGAGTCAAGGTCTCATCAACGTCCCCGTTCACTCCGCGAATGGCAAGTTCGCACACGAGGCTCTGAGGTTCTCGTGGGCTTCCTTGGATACTTGTCACTATTCGTGATATCCCCGCTAACCCCAGACCTCGCTCCGTTCCGACCTCTTCTTGCATACGAGGGAAGAGTTCTGGTTTGCGCTCGAGTTCCCAAATTTCCCGAGCCAGTGTTGCGAGACGACAATCGAGTGGGTTCCGCACTAGCCCACAACGAAGGAAAAGGGAAATTGCCGCAATGGCAGGTTGGTTTTGTTCAGTGCACTCTTTCTGACTGAGGAGAGAGTAACAACGAGGGAGAGAGTCTGCGACTCGAGTAACTAGAATAAAGAGGAACGGCGGCGTCCAAAGTCATGCTAGTCCTGACTCGATCTGGCACTGCACGTGACCGCCAGTGAGTAAACGGGTATGTTCGAAATTCGACTTTTTCCCACCGAGCACGTCGTGAAACCGCCGCAGAGTAGGGTCCGCGACGGTTTGGAACGTTGACCACAACGCGTTCCAGGCCATTCGTTCAGCCCAACTTCCCCTTTCTCCAACGCTTTCATAATCATGTCTCATTCCACTCTCCTCTCGACTCCCTGCCCACCAACTATAAAGTATTTGTAAGGTCGAACGCCCGTCGCCCAGTCTCTTGGATTTCTTGACATCAACCACCCAAACTGTCAACTTTCAGCATTTCTGGAGTACCCTTTCAACGTGGAGAGAAGCTCCCCCTCTCCACTTGGGGAGGTTGGACTACCGACCGACAGAGCTTGAGTTCATGAACGAGACCTACGAACCGGAGGGCTTATCCGGCACACCTGGAATATGAGTACCTATTAGGTCCGGCTGATGGATGGATGCCTGCTGAGGACTTTGCCGATCGTGATATCGAACGAAAGGTGGAGATTATCAACAGAGCCCTTCAGTGTTGGAACCCTACCCACGGCCAGATCATGCCGAATGCGATAGTGATCTCTTTGCGCAAGTGTTTAGTGTGGATTGACAAGCGCGAGCAGGGCGGCAGAAAATTGCATTTGATTCAGTGGAAAGCTTGCTGGGACCCCCGGAGAGCCACCTGGGCATGTGGCAGGACTGGGTTATAGTGGTAGCCCGGTCCGCGATGATGGTGTCGGGTCCTGCCAGGCTTTGTCGTGGGCTGGTCTGGTCCAGCAAGGCAGGCTCAGAGGGCTGGTCGCGGGAAGGGTGCTTGAAGGTGTCGCAAGAGGTCCATGTCGAGGCGGTGTAGGTGGGAAACTTGATTGATTGGAAGGAAAACCCATTTACCGCCGGTAAAAACCATTCGGGGCACCTTGCCGATAGGGTTAGAGCAACCAAAAGTCCCTGGAACATTCCGGCACTTTTGTCAAAGGGCGCATATGCATTGTCACAAGGACAACGTAAGCGACCGGGATCCCTGGACAACTTGGCTCGCCTTGACGTGCTCATCACACGTGGCGCCTTCGGGGACACTCACAACCTCTACGAGCTATGGTGGTGACAAGGCCCAGGCGTTCTGGTGCAACCCCACCGATAATGAGTCGGTTGGGGGTAAACGGTGAGTACGCCGCTTCAACTTCCAGTAAACGCTGAGAGGCCTCCAATAGGGTGGTCTCTCTCTCTACCATCATACACTAGCCTGGTCTCCCCGTGCTTTCCAGTGACTGGATCAGGTCAGTCACAAGGCAATTCGTGCGGTGGGCGTCCGTGTCTTCTACGGTAGCCTCTTTCTCAGCTCTGGGAGATTGTCTTGGAAGTGCCCCGTATGGTTGTCCTCGTTGTCGTTCGCTCCCATGATACTCTTTCTCTTTGTTTCCCTCCTGTCGCTCATTCGTTGGACCGCTGGTGCTGGTGGCGCCCGGATCCTTTTTCTGACGTCGAACAAAGCTTAGAGAATTGTCTCCTGGATGCACCTGGGTGAGGTTGGGGGAGGGTAGGCTTACTTCGTTGTACCTTCTCAGGTAGATTTTCAGCGCTTCCGAATAGTTCTGGAATCCGAGCTTGTTCATTGCAGTCAGAACATCGTCGGCGCTCACCGCCCTCCTCTTCTCAGCTGCGCATTTTTCTGCAGCTAACCCTCGATCAGCACTTGGAGCTTCATACGTTGTGCTTATGCTTCTTACCTTCGCTCGTAACAAAGGAGATGAACTCGCTGACACAATCTTGCATAAGCTCTATGGCGTCCCGAGAAACCATTACATCGCCGGGAATGGCAGCCCTCATGACGCGCGAAACTGGAGTGTAGTTTAAAATGTGCCCAGCTTGAGGATCAATCCGCGGCTCCCGACGCTGTCTGGCAGACTCTTCGGGTGCGACCGTTTCATCGGCCGCTTTGTTAGCATCATGGCTGGAAGACATTCAGGGATCGTTTGAAGGAGTCGCGGTTTTCGCTCGATAAATGGTCAAAGCTAAGGAGGACAAAGGGCTTTTTGGTGATAGACTGAGAAGCTGGAATACGACGGATCGAAGGATTGGGGGACTGCTATAAGTAAAGAGTATGGTAGTACCGCTGTTGCGCATAGCAGCAAGCGGGAATGTCCCCTCCAAGCAAGCCAGGGATCGCGAGCCATTGTCGACATGGCGGTATATTCTATTTTGCCGCGGAGTTCCAAAAGGTGACCAAGTATGTCATTGTTGGTTGCAGGAGGGATTTTACTGATCCGCTGGAATCCGTACAGCAACGTAGCAGACGTGGCATCGCACCCTGGCTACAACTAGACACTGGACGAACATGCGGTGACCGTCGTGTAGAGCTCTGGTTGGATGGGTCAAAGGCCGAGGCCTCTTGGCAGACCTTTCCTGCTGCCTGTCAAAAAACACCTGGCCAGTGCTTCTGGGAAATTGGTTGGTTCTGGGGAGCTCTTGGCTGGCGGCACCACCCTGGACGCCTTGGCTCGTGCGCACCACCTTGGCTCCTTAGCCGAAGGGGGTCCAAAAACAATCGAATCATTTTCCCCATCTTGGTTTCTTTGCGGGCGCATTACCTGTCTTTAGTGGTGGTATTGGGGTGGAAATCAGGGCTTTTTGAGATTTGAGCAGGAATTTGATGCGTATGACGTCAGAGGTTACACCGGTCCGGCGTCCTCTCGCTCGCCTTCCCATCACCTATTCATAGAGTCAACCATTGATCCCCTTCGCTCCCTTCCTAGAGATCGACAGTCGCAGTCGCCCTGGTGCGGCCCCTTCCCGTGACCCTTGTCGTCCTGTAGATGACGCTCTTCGTGTCGACCAAAAGCCTCACCACATCTGTCCAGAGCGACGCATTCAGATCCGCGTCAACCTTTTGAGAGGTGAAAATGTATGGAAATACAAGACTCTATTTGCAACACTGGTTGCCCCCGCCTGACGTCCGAGACGGCTCTCTCAACACCGTGGCCTTTGACGTTTGAGATCAGTTGCCTATAAGCCGTCTTCTTCGTTCAACGCCTACGACCCCACCATGGTGCCTGCTCCTGGCATGTTGCCTTTGAACCCTGGTGCGGCGTTCAAGTTTCAGTGGCATACTGCTGATCAGTCTGTGATTGTTCCCGGACCTTTTCAGTGTTCTTTGGGTGACAAGAATCCTGTGGCCGGTCTGAGTGGAGGGACTTTTCTTTTTTTAGGGAGGTCGACTCTGATGCTGCGCCCCGTATGACTGATATGGCCAAAGGCGAGGGAAGGCAGTGGTAGTGGCTGACATGATTATGATGAGGAAGTTTGTGTCTGATGCCAATGAACAGGAGTCTATCTCGGTTCAAGAGATCGAGCGGCAGGCTCCCCTCCAGAGGAGTTTTCAGTTTGAGAATGAGCACTCCGGGGCGTCTTCAGATACTGGGTATCAGATCAGATCTTGCCGTATGCTGACTGTCCTGATGTTATTGTGGATGCGCGGAAGTCCGAGTTACAGTGTCAAGGTATACCACAGTGCTTTGCCGGTGGGGAGCGAAGTCCGCGAGCGCAGTGCTGGGAAGGGTTTTCTGTTTTGGGTTGAAGCATTACCGGATTAGGAAGCACTAGAATGTTTTTGTGACTCTGGCAATTGCCGTTTCTGAAATTTGGAGATTGAGAGAAAAGTCAGCCTGACATGTGACTTGCAGCCTTGCTTAGTTATCAAGCACGGTGGAGTGTCAAGTGCAGTTAGTACGGTAGAGTGAGAAGCGAAGTTATTTACGGTGAGGCACAAAACGCAGTCTTTATGGTGGAGCATGTGTAGTTCATACGGCGGAGCATATGGGCTTCAGACTTGTCCCTTCAACAAGACAGGATCATTACCACTCGGACCATGAAAATGGAATCACAACAGTACTCTTGGACCTGCTCACAGAAGCAGGAAGACCTTTCTCAGCAATCCTCTTCTACACCACAGCAGCAACTCTATTATCATTCGACTCGGAGACTTGGAGCCGCTGGCCCCGTGGCCATGCAGAAAAAGAAAGCTTCTTGTGCCTTGCAGACTGTTCCCGCTATTGAAATACACTAGTCAAATATAAAAGAAGGTTGAGGTACGAGCCCATTTGTCCCCCGAGGCTGGAGATGCGCGCGCTCCTGATATTTTGATGGTCAAGATTGAATGCAGCCAGTAATCTCCTCGTTGAGCCGCGGGAGGTCTGCGAGCGTGCTTTTGCCGCTACCGCTCTTTCCTACCAATGCGGCGTGCATTCCCTCTTCACCTTCCTGTCGTCTGAGAATGAAGTTTGTTTGTGAAGTGCAAACTTTTTTGCATGTTATCGTCTCTTTTCCTTTAAATTTTGGGAAGTACCTCGCATCTGGTTGGTCAATAATCTTTCGGGTGGGTTCCCGGCGCTTCCTAGAGAATTTTGAGAGTGAGTGGGGGTATCGGTGGCACTGAGAGTGCACGTTCTGGAATCATGGCTTGTGTCAATGACCACCACCAGACCACCACACTGCCACCAACGTTGCCAACTGGATGTACATATATTCCGACACTCCAGTCAGGTCTTCGTGCGATAAGTGAGTGCTTACCATGAAAGAGTTGCATATAACAACAGAAAATGGCCTGAACGTCTTAGATATGTGAGTATCGGGCCAAGATGCGTCGCCTCCAGCAACCTCAGACGTTTCAGGCGCGTGGGTGTGGGGCCGAGAGGGGTTCGGGATGAATCTGATCTTGCTGTGATTCAGCCCAAGGGAACAATGCAATCACGTAAGGCCACTGGTTGTCCTAACACAGACGAGGAGTTGGGTAGTTGCTCGCGGTCTGTAGGCCTGCTAAATTGGGAGTGGTCGGGACTGTGAATGAGCTCGTCTGGGTGGCGGCGGCATGGGGGTTTGCCTCGTACCCATGGCCAAGTCTCTGATCACCGGAGGAACCATCTTCGGTTTGTATTGCAATGTGGCTATGCTACCCTTCGATAGGCATCCTAATATAAGTTTGGTTTTGCAACGATTTCCATTTACAACCACCACCACCATCATGGGGCGTCAGAATAAACATGGCAGCGTCACCAACTAACTCACTGTGTGTTCATCCACTCTTTCTTCCTCTCATAGCTGTACATGAGCTCGTAGTACTCGTGTTGTCATGTCCTCAGGCTCGCAGAATCATTGGGTTCTCAGGCATGTTCTTTTGTAGCCATACTCACATGTGTCTTCAGGTTCGCAGGGTCGCAGAGACGCAGGTATGTTTCAGGCTCTCAACCTCTCAGGTGCGTTTGCAGGTTCGATCGTAAGTAGAGGACGTCGACAAGTCGAGACGGCAGCACGGCGTAATGGTAATAATGACAAATGGCCACCAAGAGTCTCGAGTCTCGAGTCTTGGATCTTCTCTGTCTAAAATAAAAGTTAGCACGACCTACTATCACGTTGTGAGTCTGAAACAATGAAATTGTAGTACAACGGACTATCCTGATTCCAGTGTATCTCATTTCCGTGACTGGGCGCCCACATGGCAAGCGAGAGTCACGGTCTGTGTCGAGCCCGGGATAGCTCCATCCTCTGCCGTCCTGCCGTGCTCTGCCCAGTCTAGACAAATGGGTCGCTCGCAAAGGTTGACGCTAGAGGTGCAAAGGAGAGACTTCACCTGGGAAACCTGCAGGTCCCGGGGAAAATGGACATCTCCCCGCGACGGACAGTGGCGACAGATCAAACCCATCTCGGCAATGGGATCTCAGCCCATCGAACGTCGGCGGATGCTCAACTTCCACCCTAAAGTCCGGTGTTGTGATGAGGAAAGGGTTCCCAGGCATGTTCCAAACCCGAGGCCGCATACTGACGACGCTCTCCTGTGACTGTGGCTTGTGGAGACTGCCCTGGTTGAGGTTCTGCAAGGGAAGACGGCAGCACTTGTGGATGACGTCGAGGTGAGTCATGCCGACTCTGCTTCTCTCAACTGCCGCCCTCGATCGGAGGATTGGGAGCACGACGACTATTCTGGGTTCATCAAAGAAACAGCGTGGAGAACGGAAGCTTCACATTCATAATGACTCGAATCAAGCTTGACATGGTCCCGATATGCGGGAGCTCCGACTGCGCATAGACGGCCTCTACACGTACTATCGTTGTCGCAGGATGCAGCGATAGATAGATGATACGTTAGTGATCAAGCGAGACAGTTTTTGCTGTGCCCACGGGTAGATAGGTAGCGTCTGCAACTACTGACCTATCATTAAATCCTTCAGCGCAGGTTGAAAGACTAGTCGTACCGAAAGTCAAGATTCAAAATCCTCCACAAGGCCGCGAGTTCAAGGCTGTCACAATCCATGGCGACCGGCGCGTATTTCTGTGTGAGTCACTCTTGTAACTGCGGCGCTGATGATGGCCCGGAAATTATATGAAAGTGCTCCTTCTCAAGCAAGCCTGTCACAGACGACGCTGGTAGCACGACGCTACGGGAGCGCAAGGCTGTTTACACGCGACAGTAAAGCAGAGAATGCCACAGACCCCTAGTCATCGAGAAGGAGGCATCTGTTTCTTCTCCCTTTGTTAGCGGTGAGTCGTGGTCAATAGGAACTACCGATAGGCAATCGCATACAGTTCTCTAATCGCCAGTGCCCACTGTATGGCGCAGGTCCTGATGCTTCTTCCTTCCATGTGGACAGTTTGGCGAATCGCGGTGACCCTGCCGGCCGGCGTTGTTTGTTTGCACCGACATCAACTCGCTATCACACATGCATTCTATCGATGACTCAACTTGTCGCGGTGGTGCGGTCCTGGATGGTCAGGGCAAGCCTCAGTTGATAACGAAGTCGCAAATTGGAGTTTAGGAGGAGTGGTCACAGAGACGCCCAAAGTCTTATCGCCATTTCCACTGGAAACTCGCGAGAGGAAGAACATGCACCGTGGTCACCTGGGGTCGTGATATCGATACTGTCTCTTTCGCAGCCATAATCATATAAGGGGCCACGGACACCTGTCGCCGTCGTAGAGGCCTGGAGACTACAACCGCTCACTGAGATAAGGGAAGAGAGCCCGAACAACACATTTTCCTTCGGCCCCAGTGCGTAACGCTGTCTCGTAGAAAAACAAGAATCCAACACAACGATTCTTCCTCTAGAATCCCTCCGAAATAGTCTTACCAGAGGAATTAGCCGAGGCAGTTTTGAAGCGAGACTTCCATCAGCCAGTTCCTTCTCCCAGTAAGGATGACAAGAGAGCCGCGCTCCGATTTAATGTTTGGTGATCGAGGGCTACTGGCGCAAGATCAGGAAAGGCACGAAGATGGACCAAATCGACATGGAATGACCAACTCAGCGCTGGGGCTCAGTGGGTGAATCTCTGCCGTGGCCACGACGACACCGTCTTATGCTTCATACCTCTTGTTATTTCCCAACCCTACTTGGAGATGGGCAAGCGCCATAACATAGGAAACATACAGACTGCAGCCCGCTCACCCTCCTCTGGGCCTAGGGGTGATGCCGTTCTGAACTTATCCCGGCTCGCGCGACTCGGGTTAGAAATCACCCGTGCCTCACCGGCGGTGGATGCTAAGTAGGTCGTCGTAGCTTTGTGCTTGCTCATGCCACCGGAACAAATGAGTGTGTAGGCACATTCTCGCCGTCGTCAGTGGATTCAGGACTCGACACAAGCTCTTTTTGCCCTTCGATCCAACCTTTATCCAGGAGAATTGTCAAAAGCAGGCAAACCCACCAACGTTTGCGGAGTCTTCTGCTGTATCAACGCAATATGTTGGGTGGTAAAAGGTGACGCACGTCCCGGTCGGATCGACATCAATGTCTGGAGGGAGGTCTTGTTTTCGACTGTCGGCACCGATCACTACTGCCACAAAAGACAAATACGTGTCAGGTCAGCATCATTCTCGGTCCACCATCGTCATCCCTTGCTCTCTTTGTCATATGCCGCTCTCATCAATGGGTTAAACAAAGACGTATTGTTGGTAGGATCGACGTCCTGGATCACGTCTGTCGCATGTACGTGAATTGGCCGAAAGCCTTTATATCCCATATCCGTTGTATGATCGACCGTATCAACTGCCAATGTATGATTCTGTAGTCGACCGTACCCTGCCTCCGCAGTATTTAACCCCGCACAAAGAACTCTCAAATGTTTCCATCACCATCAACACCACCGTCTGCACCGTTGATGCTGATTCTTGGTCTCGTCGTGTCGCGTCATCTCACTGCTGCACACCCTGACCCCTTGGCAGACAAGCTTGGCACAGCCAGACGTTTCCGGAACGATGTCGACCATGGAGGCGGGTCCTGACCCTCACGATGGGTTTTCACCAGCTGCGAATCTGAATCACTCCTCAAGTGATGTCTCCACGACCACCAACATCTTGACACGTCTCCAGTCCTCCGACCCACAGTCGGCCTCTACCCTGTCCCTCATTGTCGAGCAGATTGAACGCTACTATCGAGATCGCTCTCCCAGCCTCGACATTTGGCTGCCGTATCATTTGAGTCCTCAGGGCCTCGGTGTTTTTGAAGAACTGACTCATGAGAATCCACACTGGAAGCATCTGCGGTATGAGACGCCGACACATTACCCGATGGCACAGCTGCTGATCTTAACTCACAGGTACGACTATTTCCCGAGAACCTCGACCTTCGTCCTCAGAATGTCCGCGAGTATTGAGCATGAGAGCATGGAAGAAGCCTTCTGCAAGTTCGTGCAAAAAGAATTGACACAGCTATGCTTGGGAGATCCGAAGGAGAAGGAGTTCGTGGAACAAATCGTCAATGGACGCCACGCACCTCTAAAAGAAGGCGAATTCGGCACTCACAGCCCTGACGCTCAATTCAGACACGTCGAGGCGAAATATCCAGGGGTCATATTGGAGGTGGCATATTCACAAAAGACCAAATCCTTATCCGAGTTGGCGCACATCTACATTACTGAAGGTACCAAACTCGTGGTGGGGTTGGATCAAGACTATCCACGCTCCAAGAAGATCATGTTGCGTACTTGGAAGAGACGGATCGAACCCGCGACCGAGTCTGCACCACCTCGATTGTTCATTGACCATCATAGCCAGGTAAGCCTATACATCATCCCCTCCGCCCAGTGACTAACTGAATATGATGTCTAGGAAATGCGCAGTTTCGACGGAAAGCCGGTCCCAAATGCCCAACTACGGATCCCAATCCTGGATTTGGCGCCCAAGGTTCTGATTCCCGAGTCCCTGCACGACGAATTCATTGTGATTTCATGTGAAGAGCTTTGTCGCTCCTTGCGCTGGGTAGATCAGTACCGGCTCCTGCGTGAACATGATGCATTGATAGACGACGTCCCTCCTGGGCTTGTCTATGTTCCGACGCCCGCGAGCTCAGCCTTAGACACACTCAGCGACAACGACGACCATGATGCCGTGACAGCACACGATCTGGTGTGATGGGCCACCTACCCGCGTCTCCAGCCATCGTCAAATCGACGGCTCTCGGGAAGTACCATGACATTGTGGAAGAATTGAGGTCAGCCGATCTACGATAGTAGCAATGACATTCTGAATCGGAACGATGGTATCTTCATGGGAACAGAGGAGATCAAGGCCTTGTATGGATATCATTGAGGAAAAACACTGTGATTGGGATCACGGGGCCCCTACCATGAACCACTCAGTTTAGTTTGCTTTAGCTTAATCAGAGAATCTCTCCGGATCCTTGGATCTGGAGGATCGAATAAAAGAGACATGTCATTGGAGTCCAGACTCCTTCGTCTCAGAATTCATATGATAATTGCACCCTTGACAGTGATTGCTCCTGTTGTACGTGGCGCCGTGATATCTTGGTAGTCGTCTCCCCTCCCTCTCTCTTCCTTCCCCTTTAACCAAAACGGACTGCGACGTGCCGGACATAAAGCCTTGTCTGTTCCCCCGGCCCCACTGATACCATGGCCAGACTTTCGCAAGAATCTCGTCATTGGCGACAGGAAACCCGCAGCCGTGGACTTTCGACGTACCCGTTGGGCTCAAGGTATTCGACTACCCTCCCAAGGAGCTCGCGCAGGTTTGGTTGTGTACACCACTGCCACTGGGTACGGCTTCGTCGCGCGTTATCGCCCATATTCAAGTGCCAGTACAGAGTTGGAGGGTGGACGACAGGGTGCTCCAAAACAAGGACCCCCTCCCCCCCCCCCCCCCCCAGCAATCGGAGCCCTTTTCTCAAGTAACATTCTCCAAATATTGTGACGCAGGCTGAATCTCACCTGCTCAAGATCATCACCACTTAGACAACGATGAATTTCTCAATAAAGTGCATGGTATTTTCGGCCGCAGTCCGTTTTGTAATTGTAGAAACTCGGATCCAACAACTGAGTGTCCAGGTGACTAGATATGCAGTCAGCATCGCTTGCAAACGGTTCGCTGGTAGTCTGTGATAACCATGGGCTCGTCGAGATTGCCCTGCCGTGGAGGTGTCGCCCCATCGTTCCCAATCATCCCGACTACACTGTCCTGGCGGAGAGAAAAAGAGATTTGAAAGAAAGATCAGTGTACTGGAGCAAGGTGTACAGGGGCTGTGGTCATGCCCCCTTGGGAGTTTCTGGTAGCAGCCAACGCCCGCCTCTGCTCCAAACTGCTCCTTCACTCTGCTCGCTACACCTTCACCTCCTGGCCTCCTTGATGCATCACATGCCAGACAACAGAACCCCACTTTTCTTTTCTCTTTTACGGTCTTTATCATTTACAACAGTGAACTTCCCTCCAACAATTGCCGGATCAGGTCTGCATCAATCTATAAATTCACCAAGTTTCGGGGGTTCGAATCTCGAATCTACCCACCTTGTTGATTTATAAATTTCCACACGTCGTGGTGGGTGATGTTATGAGCTCTTCTAGGCCCTACTCACTCACCTGGGGAATTGATAGCTGCAATCTGCATTGTTAACAACAACCACCAAAAGGCTCAAAGCGAGAGAAGGGGGAGGGTAAATCATGGGGTTGAGCGCTCACGGAGGAAGAAAGAGGAGGAGGACGAGCAGGAGGGATCCACTACGGGAGGCGAGAAGGGCTCCTAGAGTCCAGGAAACAAACAAACAAAAAAAAAAAACTGTGTCCATTGTACCGCGGGCTACAGTTTTCTCCCAAGTGGAGTTTTTTTGGTAGTCTTTGCATCTGGGTAGTTGTGTGTGGGTGTGTGTGTGTGTGCCCTTCACATCCCCAGGATTAATACCTGCGCTTGGCGTGAGTATCTTGAATGTACAACAACTGCCCTCCCTCCCTTCTTGCAAAGCGAGCGCATTCAACAAATATAAAATCAAACTATTGTGTTCCCGCGCAGTCTGACGCTCATGTTATACGAGTAGATCAGGCCCTGATCGACAAGTCTGACGCCTCGAGTATCATGCTGATCGAGCTAGTGATTCTGTCCATTACCCACCACTCAAACATGTACCTGGCAATGGGGCCAGTCACGCTGGCGGACGTAAAGTTGAAGCTATTATAGATGTTGAAGAAGTCAGGGCATATTGAGTTTATAATGTCGTCGAACTCCTTGCGACACAAGGATCTCAAAACAGAGAATTTACTCCTTTGTCAGGTCCCGTGTAATCCTGACCGATTTCGGGACGGCTTTTGACTGGCCAAACCGCGACGCTCCAAGTCTGTGATACAGCAGTCCAGATGTTACTCCTGGGGGTAGGTGTCACGGTGCATCGGTCGTCTGGTCACTGGATTCATTTATCCCGGCATTCTCGCCGTCGTATGCGAGAGGACGTTGGCGGAGTTACCGAGAATCCAGAGGATGGAGACCGCCGCCGCCTGTCTCCATCAGTAGTTGTGGGGGACAATGAAGATCAGCAACGTCACCGCATTCACCTCCTCGTGGTCCGAGTGGAGCAGCAGAAGCCCGTTCGAAGACAATCGTGGCTTCTGGGACATCTCAGACTATCGTCCACCACGACTCGTTTCGAACGCCCACATGAAAATTGACCAGTCGCTTCCCACGGCAAGAGGTCTCCTTGGCCTGGCTTTAGCTTTAATGTGATTGAAAGTAGTACAGAGCGGAACACCAGCCCCCCTGAAACCAAAAGGGCGAATCGTGCAGACCGTGGCTAGATTTGCACACCCGCTTTTACAGGGCCGCAAGTGGTGCACAGCCGAAATACCCGCGACAGACAGTCAAGAATCCGAGAGAGGGGCCGTTCAAGTCAGGAGTCCTGTTCCTACATGTCGTTGGATACGATCATGTGGCCAAAAAAGATACTTGACCGGAAACGGTGACAAAAGCTGAAAAGAAGAAGAAGAAGAAGAAGCAGGGAGATGATACGGGCCAGCAGTCAAGCTCCAGACTCGACTCGTAGTCTCTACCTGCTGCCTGTCGAAATCCCAGAGCTGACTGGCACTGGCTTTTACACAACTTCTTTGGATCCCAGCACGGGGACCTCATTTCCCCGTGCGCGTCCTGTCCCTTCGCTGCCGTTGGGGTCTCGAGCACAGAACCCAGATCGAATACAACACCTGTCGAATCGCCTGATTGACTCTGATGTGACTCACAAGGATAACGCTGAGCGCGAGGTCCGAGCAACTCCCTCACAACACCGGCCCAATTCATACGTGCCGGGCAAACCCCTCTCGCGGCTCTTTGTTCAATTTCGACTTCCACGCCCATCTAGACACGGGTTGGTCGAGGCTGCGTGGATAAATCCTCCAATGGACATTCAGGAAAATGTGATCTGGACTAGACGGGACATAAATGATGTGGACTGAGCTCGGAAGGTCAACACGACATCGCACGGTTGCGAAAAGAAAACTGAGGGAGGAATCGACTGGGTCAAAGTTCTGGTGAACCGGATAAAGCTCATCCACTCAATGTAGATACTAGCACATGGCCAGAAAGGAGTCGTTTCATCTTGTATTGGCTCCGGAACCTCGTATGACGTCCGCCATATCCGACCTCTCCAAGCGCGCCCAGGCAGTTTTGGATGCGGTGCCGGGGATGCGAGCCTCGCACTCGCCCCGCCATAACATGGAAATAACGTCTCACCAGACATCGACTTTAGGGGTTGTATTTCTCCTGAGCAGTTGTGAAGCTGCAAGCAGGGGTGATTCGCGAGGTACTTTGCAAGATTGCGCAGATTATTGAAATCCATTGACTACCCTGCTACCACAGAGTTGGTTCACATAGAGGGGAGAGGGCGCGAGCGGAGGAAAGGGGAAATGAGTGAGACATTTACACTAATTAGTTCTTGCAAGATAAATCAAGACACCTCCCAGTATTCCCTCTGTTGGAACTGGTTGGAAACCTGAGTGCCTACCGACGAGTAAACCGGTGGTGACGGTTATACCTCATATTGTCAATTCATCGAGAAAGGAAAGCGTGTCGTTCGGAATCTCGATCTACACGTCACGCCTGTCGTACTTCTTCTCATGCTGATCAGCTACCTCGACCGTGGTAACATTGCATTCGCCGCGATCCAGGGCATGACCAAAGAGATTGTGTGGGCTGACTGGCAATGAGCTGAACGTTGAGTCCAGCTGCCGTCACCAAAGGGAGGTTTGCCCGTCATGAGATCGCCATCTACCACACCTAACGACTACCAGTCAGATTCGTCGCTGCATCTGATGATCTCACGAGCCACGTATCCGATCGTGCCCACTCCCGGACTCTGTCTGGCCCTCTTCTTCGACTAATCCTGCTATCAAAGGGACCCGCCGACATCAGAAACAATCCCCATCGCGGTAACAGGACCCTGCAACTCATCGAGTGGTGGCAGCTTCAAGCCCGCCGCCACTACTTTGCCAATTTCACAGGCTTGTTCTCCGCGTGTTTTGAGATTCTAGCCGGCCAAATTTCCCATGTCCTACGAAGCTTTGTATGTTGTTTACGACCTCTTTTCCTGCTGCAAACGCTCATGTTCCTCCTCTGCCTCCTCAGCATCATCCTGCACATGAAGAGATGCAGCCTGACGCCTCCGCAAGGCTCGGTATTGGATCCTACTGTCAACAAGGCCAACTTCCTCTTACACACGACGCATTATTCGCTCGAGGACGGCGGAAACTTCGGTGGGAGACGCTTGGCATCATCAGCGTGTGATAGGGCTTGGTTTGAGGCCGCAGTGAGTAGCGCAGGAGTGCGACAGGGGACCACAGATCTGGGGTTCACCAGAAGCTTCTACAAGACTTGGCCGGGTCGGATACGAGGAGAAGAAGTTGAGGACCGGATCTCTGCAGCCGATGGCAGCGCCCGCGCAGACCCGAGTAGAGACTTGTGTAAAGACTGATTTCGGTCAAAGATTGTGTCGAGCGAGATCAGATACAATTGCATCGCATGATTCCTAGTACAGCCTTTTGCGCTAGAAGCTCATCATGGATCCCGTCTTCGAATTTTAACCCGCCTGAGGTGAGGACGAGTATGGGATCAAGAAAGCTGGCAGGTAAGACTCGATGAACGTCCCGGTTACGGAGGTGCCCTCAAAGGAAGGGGGGTGAGGGGTAGAAAGGACGAACGTGACGAAGACTATTTTTTGCCCTCA
The DNA here is from genome assembly GCF_001642475.1 of Fonsecaea monophora. Classification (NCBI taxonomy): domain Eukaryota; kingdom Fungi; phylum Ascomycota; class Eurotiomycetes; order Chaetothyriales; family Herpotrichiellaceae; genus Fonsecaea; species Fonsecaea monophora. The sequence continues at coordinate 145,578 of NW_019173989.1, read as the reverse complement.
GCAGAGCTTCTTCAAGTTTACATAGATATCAGCCTCGATATGCAGATAGAGGGGCTGTAAGGGGACGTACGAAAACGCGATACGTCGTTAATGTTCTGGGCCATCGACGGGAATGAACTCCGATTTGAATCCCAAGCTTACGCTTGAGCAGTCATATGCAGCTGGCCTTGCCGCTGCCGCTTTCCCCAGCGATGCCGACGCCTCGCCAGTAGGGATTTTAAGATCGAATCAGTTCCGACATTCGAGGTGGATGTGCCGTACACTTTTACCACTCTTGGCCGACCGTGGCCTTCAGTCGCATTAGTCAGTGTTGGCTTTTGTTGACGGCGTGCAGATTGCCGCGCAGGCTGATCTTACCGCTTTTTCCGTATCTGTGTCGTGACTGGCCTGGTCACGCGTTGTGTGCCTGTATGTGGGTGTCAAGAGACTCTTTCCTGGTCGGACCCCGAGCCCGTAGAATTTCGCGTCCGCGTTTGGTCGTTTCCCAGGATCGTTTCCCATTCGATTTTCAGTTTCTGTGCCATGGTAGTTTCGTGGTGGCCGTCAAAGTCAAGATTGAATCTGGAGATTACCGGTCCGGGAAGACACCGGCAAGGACGACATCCCTTGACTTTTGGACATCGCCCTGTTATCAGGAATGCCTTATTGGAGATAGGCAGTACTCCGCGAAAGGTCGATTCCGTATTAATAAGTATCCCTTTACGTATAGTAGTGACAAGACTTAAAGCATGAGAAAAGGACGCTTCTCGGATGTAAGGAGCATACTTTTCTCCTTCGGGTTAGAAGTAGCCTAAAGTGGTTTAGGCCTATCCGGCTCGGTACTTCCCGAGTGGCCTTTCAACCCCTTTTACTGAGGGCTGCGTAGGAGGATGCTTCTCCACTCTAAGCAGCATGCTCCTCTCGTGCGGCTCACTTCGGCTTCCTGCTCTGTTTGCGATACCTATAAAATATTGAGCCATTGGTGGCTCACCATTGACGGACGATTGTACGAGTACTGTGTATGATGGCCTTTCTCCGTGTGCGTCAATGCCCGGCGGCCGTTTACACACCCGGTATCAGCTTCCGTGAGAGAACGGTTGGACCTCCTCCTCCATTTGTCCCCCGTACAACGGTGATGTTGTTTGTCGCGTGCCCGCGGACCTCAAGTGCAAGCGTAGTGTCGGTAGTCTGTGGTAGTCGACCACGCAGTACATACATACCGTCATATACTTTGCACTCATGAGTTCGGCGCCATGCGTCGGATAGTCGTCGTAGATACGTTTGTGTTCAGTGCATTTGAAACATCTGAATATTTTGCCTCCGGCTGCATCTGACTGGGTCATTGGCGAAGGAGGTGGGTGGTGATGCTTCCGCATCTGCCATTGCCGGCATCCATTGACCATCTTCCTCGTCAATATGTTATTTAGCCAGGCATCAGCATCCCGTGCTCCCAATTCTCCTCCTATTGTCTGTCTTCATTGGGGGCAGAGTTTCGTGCATCGCTCTGAATTGTGGATCGTAGAGCGAGTCAATGTTCTCCGGTTCAGGTTGTTGTTGTGTCTCTGGTGTGACAAACTCTTCCTGGAATGTAATGGGGGCACGTGCCTACGTGCTGCCACTTCTGGTACGATGTCTCGTACGGATGTCTGTAGTGCCTGGTCATGTTCCGCCTTTCCGTTGGATAGTTCAGTCTTGGTAAATAGTCTCCACTTTTTCCGACGGTAAACTCTATCTTATCAGATAATCTAATCTTTCCGTCGGAAGATCTTATCTAGAGTCGGGTCTCATCAGTCTTATCAGATAAGATGAAATTTCCGTCGGAGGCTTAGCCCGATTCGACTAGCGTCAAATTTTCCGTCGGAATCCTGAAACTCGTCCGTCGGAGTTTCAGAGATGATCTGTCTTCATTGTACATCCTCTCTATCTAATATCAAATATACTTCCGTACACATGAATGGGTGGCGCCCGGAGGGCACCCGCCCCCTCCCTCGCCCCGTGGATGTCTTTGAGTCATCGTCAGGCTGGCGAGCGATCTGGCGGGGTCACATCCCCACTTGTTCTCTTCTGTACGGTTAAAAACATCGAGCGCGATTACCTTCTTCGTCCCCTGGGGCATTTAGCACAAACACGAGCCACCAGACCTCCGTCTGGCGCACAAAGTAGACGACAAAGGCCCCGTGCTTTAATTTACGTATAGCTGTGGAGATGGGTCTGCGCCCGCCAGTGCTAGGGCCAGTATGAACGGAAACATTGTCAATAGGGCCGGAGATTTGTTCAGCTGAAAAGACCAGGAGGGTCGAGCTCGGTGACTACAAAGATGGGATCATGAAAGTAAGGCGAGTAGAACGAGGCGGGGCACATGAGCAAATGCGGCATATACATCTATCCAACCGGACCAATGTACTCTGCTACCCTTCATCTATCCCAGGAGTTTCAGAGGTCCGAGCAGGAGGAGACGCAGGGACAAGCTGCGAAGAGGCGCAGAGTCAACCTCCTAGCTTCTTTCTCGGTATCTTTCGATCGATGGCACGGGTGTCGTGAATACCCGTTTCACAACAAGTTTCGGACATGAAACCCAAAGCATCACTTTGTACTCACAATGATCTATCATTATATCTGTCGCGTCTATGCCGGGCTTGAACACCCGCACCCTCATAGACACACGCAAGTATGGCGGCAAATACGACCACAAATGAAAACATAGGAGCCACTCATCCTCCAGATCTCCCTGAAGAAATGGAATAGACCTCAGGCTTTGCGGCAGGCTAGGAGTGCCGCGACGAGAGAGTCAAAAATACCGAGAATGGCAAGACTACGGCCCGAGAGACCCGCTCAAAACTCAACGCGTACAAACCAGAGTCAACCAATGTCAACATTACCAGGCTAAGGCGGAGGTGAAGGAGTAGGTTTATCACCTTGTTCACGTTCTTCTTCATAATGGTCATGTACTCTCATATTCGTGTCGTGCAAGACAAGCTACCGTTCCCGCTCCCGCTGTCGTGCAAGGCCTCCTCCTTCATCCCTGTCTACATGGCCGATACTGCTCATTTTCTCAAGCTAACTTCGGTGAAGCTAACTTAGCTGGCATTAATATAACTTCATCATCTTTTACACTACCTTCTGTTTTCGAGGACGATCATTTTATAGAGGTTGAGAACCTGACCTCGAAGCAGACCTTTTCCATCCGTTACCGACGTCGATGCAACACACCTTTTACACGATTTTCTTTCGCTCCGAACTCGATCAGGTACCGCCCCCGCTGCGATTCCCTCGAATTGAGGCGGAAAACGACGCCTCCTCTACTACATCATCTTTGCCTAGCCGACGGCTTCGAGTACCCGCTCTTGTCACAATCTTGTCTATCCGAAAAAGGATGACACTCCGGTCTCAACTCCGCCATCGCGTATGGTCTAGGGCATTGAGAGCCCACCCTCCGCATGATCCCCTTAATCTGTCAGCGATAAAGGACTTGATCTTTGTACGACCTATTCAAAGCAGCGCTGACAATATTACGTCCTTGGCGCTATATCACACAGCCAGAGATACCGTGAATGCGCCCTGGTGTCGACTCCCTGGTTCCGAACTCGACGTGAACTCGGTTTCTGCGCAATCTGTTCAATACCACACCGACCTAATCACGTCCTCCGCCTAGTCTTGCACGGCTGAAAATGCCCGGGGACCGTCCTCATCGCAATCCGCTAGATGTAAAGCCGACGAGGCCTCGATTTCAGTGCAACCTGGTTCAGTACGATACTATCAGGCCTGTGTAAACTATCTTTCAAAAGCCGAAGATGTTGAGGACCCACATTCAACACAATCCTCTCCGCCCCCTCGGTTCGAAGACGCCGGATTCGAAGATAGCGAGTCCGAAGAAGATGACCTTTCGATCGCACTCTCATCTCTGTCGAGAACATACCTGTAGTAGTGACACTCAAACGCCATGGCCCTGAAGATTTAAGGGACAAGCGATGCTGCTCACCGACTATCGTTGTTGGCCTTCAAAACACCCATCTGTAAGAGTCCCCACTGCTCTTCCCATCTCTCCATCTCACAGTGTCCAGCGATGAAGTCAAACGGCACATGCCGCCATTTCTTTTCCGTGGCCAAGTGGTCGAATACTCACTTACTCGTTGGGAGGAGTTTTGAACATGGTAATGCAGGAACCTCATTACTTGATCATAATACCCTGGCCACGTGTCATGATCGTTGGCCCTTCGTCTGCCGTGCTTGGTTCACTCATCACTTGGTCAGTCTACATGGAATAACTGCAGGGAACGAGCGGCGATATCACGATCGCTGATCTAATCGATGTGAACAACCTCAATGGGCAATTGAATCAATTTAATTATAGTACGAAGGACTGTCTAAAATGTTGCAAAGTTTCGACGGAGAGGTTATGCCGCAGGCAGTGACTGATTCCGTCGCGTCACGCGTAACGACGCGTCAACACGCGTCGCGCTATTATGTGATCGTGACCAGTGCCACTCGAGTGGGAACAGGTACACTTCGCGATGGAATACAAAGGTGACACGCCGGGCGGTCGCAAAGTCAGAAGCTGAGCAGGAAAGTAGACCACTTTCTGCTCCCAGTCAAGAGATGGTTGGAGGGATCCAAGGTGCTTTGCTGGTAGGTGGCGCAGCCCGCGAGCGCAGTGCTGCCAAGAGTTTCCTGTTTTTGGTAGGAGAGTTACCGGATTAGGAAATACCTAAAAAGTTTTGTAAACCGACAAACAACGTTTCTGAAATTTTGAAATGTGCTGGAAACTCAGCCTGCCATGTGACGTGGAGCCTTGCTTAGTTATCCAGTAGGGTGGATCATGAAGTGTAGTTTTTACGGCAGAGGACATGGATGGCGAGACACTACCACGTCAAGATGACGGGAGTCGCTAAAGGATGGGAAGCACAGGGGTAAGCAGCGTCAAGGAGGAGCTGGCCGGGATTGTCTAAGTTCGGCATCAAGACCAGAGAGCTAGTGTTGCTCGTAACCGTCCATCTCGAGGCAGCCTGTCTTGGTAGGTCCATCTTCGTCCAGATCCCGGTCTCCGTTATCGACGCGTACATTCCTGTCTCTGCAAGATCATCGGGGTGCCCCTTTTGGTCTGTGGGCAGCAATCCAGCAGCTTCATGGCTGGTGCAAAACGGGTGAGCCCCCGGGCTGGGAGGATGGTGGTGATGGAGAGGAAGACAGGACGCCAACTGCCGCCACATTGACTCCTTCGGTCTCGTAGTCCTTAAGTTGTGGGCAGGAGAAGGTGTTGAAGGCGTCTCGATGACCCTGCGACAATTGTTCGGGCTCGGCCACGAGCGGTCGGCCTGGGTGCGTCCCGCTGATAGTGCCACTGCGTTTCAGGGACACCAGGATGGGCGTAATGACGTTGGAGCAGAATGTCGAGTCTGACCGTAAGCAACCAAGACGCCGTTTGGCAACTCGTGGCCAGCATGCCACCCATCTGGATGGATATATGGCCGTGTCCTTGGTGGTGTGTTTTCCGCTAAATCACACCTCGTTATGGAAGTTATAGGTTACGTGACATGGCCCGTTGCTTGGTTAGTGCGTAGGACTTAGTTTCTTGAATGCGTCGTGTCTAATGATTGGCTTACAAGAACGTTATACGATAAGACGTGTGGGGGTGGCGATCCAAAATCGTTCTCCGAGAGAAAAATGCATGAACGAGAGAGCAATCGAACTCTAGATCTAACAAAAGACTTGGGATACCATTGACCGTAATATCTGTACATGATGCAAATAATATCAAGCCGACACGTTTCTCACCAAGTGACCAACCACTACCAACTCACTTCCCACATGTTTGTGTTGTTGTTGTTGTGGTGGTGGTGGTGTGTGCACACCTTTTTGTTCCCGGGAATGTGCCAAGGATGTCAAGCATGCCAAGACGGTGCTTCTCTCGACCCTTCTCTCTTTTGAGATCTCTTGGCGGTGCGACTGACTGAGCCCACAAAATTATTGGCCAATCACATCCGACCTCTGACATCATACCAGCCAAACTCCTGCCAAATATCCAGGCACCGTGCCAGGGGAGTTTGGACTTTGCCCATAATAACAAGCCGACACGCCGGTTCGAAGGACGCCGGGGCCACCCCTGCGCCGCCAAAAGTAGACAACGTCCACCCCAAATACACACCTTTGTTCCCTCTGAATTGAATTCGAGAGGCACTCGTAGATCTTCAGATCCCGCAAACTCTCATGCCCTCTGTGAAAAAACAAAGGCCTCCGTTGCTCATTGACAATGTGAAGTGCACGCGGAGTGCTGTGCTAGACGCGGTCTTTCCAGCGCCTCGAGGCAGGCTTCAAGGTGCGAATTGGCATCTGAATCGGGGTGCTCATGGGGAGGTCGTCTATGCCCGTTGGCTTTGAAGGATCGCTGGACGGCATGGTGATTGCTTTTCCAGAGGCTGCGCGGAATCGTTTGGTCGTCTCTGGTATGCCTTCCTCCTCCACCTCCTCTTCGGCTTTCCTCTTTTTGATCCATTTCTCCTCCTCCTCCTCGGTTTTCTTCTTTTTGCCCTGCTCCTCCATATCAAGTCTCTGTCTCTCACGCCGTGAGTACTCCTTGAGTTTCTTCAGCGTCCTTCCGGCCCACTTCTCGCGATACCACCACGGCAGTAATTCCAGGCTGGCTTCTCTCCATTCCTTGGTGGCTTGCCAGTACTTGCGAAGAATGTCGTTGCGGCGCTCTTCTTCCGGGTTGTCCAAGATTCCCGCAGCCAGCGCTTCCTCAAAGGCCCGCATGGCGCCAGGCTGCGTCGTGCGAACAGCGCGAGCCTTGACGTGGAAACAATGCGTGATGTACACCATATACTCGGCTTGTCTAGTCGCCAGCCCCTGGAGTACGTCGAGCTCGAGCTTAAATCGAGTGGAAGGTTCGTCTTTAACACAGGCGCTCCTGCGGTACATGAAGGTCTGATAACCTTCACGGAGATAGTCCTCGGGAAAGTCGTCGTAGTATTCGGGTGGTAGAGGGGGATCGCCCACGTCAACACCAACTTCCTTTTCCAGGTCTCGAGTCTCCTCTGCGGCAACCTTACAGCCGCGGGCGCGGTACTGCCACACGTTAAAGTTGATCAGATCTCGAACCTGCTCTTTCAATGCCATCCAGCCTTTGGGTTCCACGGCGTCGGGCCGAATCCATGCCCAGAGTGGATTATCAGCCATGATAATGCTGTCGCAAGCGATATTCCCGTAACCAAGGACACAGCTTGGGTATATTCCGTAGCCCTTGCGCTGTCGCTCACACGTGGCCCGGAAGCTCCCCGGCATATATGCAGGGCGCCAGGCAGCCTCGCGCAGTATACCCAGATAATATTGTTCAAGCTCTCGGTCTGTGTCATTCTCCTCTAGCGAGGGCATAGGCAGCTCCAGATATCCAGGAATTGTCGGCGGCAGACAGTCGGCAGATATATAAGCAGTCCCCTCGATTGGGCGCACGAGCTCCATGCCCACCCCGGCAAGATGGGGGAAGTTTTCGACGGTGTAATCGCTGCTTGCAAGCGACTGCATCGACTCTTCACTCGACTGTGAGCTCGTCCCGTCGTCTTCTTGATCGGATGACTCGCCATTGTCATCGTCGTCATAATCCTCGTCGTCATTATCCTCGTCGTCCATTGCCCACATGTCCTCATCTATTTGCATGGTGTCGTTGCCTTGAGGTTTGGAGCAAGGGTGGACGCCCCAGAACCTATCCTCGTCAACGCATTTATCCGGACCGTCTTCGTAATCAACGTCGGGGTTTGACGTAGGATCCCATAAATTCTCAGGATTCGGCATCTCGTTGTGCTCCTTGAGAGAGGAGATGCTTTCCCTCCAGTTGGCCAATTGAGGTTTTTTCTCGCCCCAGCGCCTCTCCATCGGAGTAATCCAGGCTTCTTTACCAGGGTGTGTCCACTCTGGTCGTCCCCTGCCATTCTTCATGTCCTCAAAGAATCGGAGAACTTTGTCCGCGTCGAACTCGTCCACGTCACGAGCATCGGCTGTTGCCATGGTGCGATGAAAACGGCGCCGAAGCCGCCGATGATAAACAAAAGGACACGAGGGCAAGATGGATACGAAGGACCATCTAAAACGAGTCGGAACTGATAGAATGAGATCTATGAAGGAAGGTCACTATGTAAGGAGCGTTTGAGCCTTTTCAAGAGCTCGGACGCGTCACGCACAAAGGCAGCGCCAAACAAGGCAGCCACACGTGTATCACGCACCAAGGAAAACAAGTAAAGGTGCAGGATTTCTCAGAGAGGCTCGCATCGCAGGCAGACCCGTGACATTCTAAACCGTCACCACACCACGACACCACTGGTGAGTGTCGTGGTGTGGTGACATAAACTGTGCTAACCTTATTTCCTTCGGGGTGCACTCACAGTGAGAAAGTGAGTAAGTGAGTAAGTGAGTGCGTGAGTGCGTGAGTGGTTGAGTAAGTGAGTAAGTGAGTAAGTGAGTAAGTGAGTAAGTGAGTAAGTGAGTGCGTGAGTGGTTGAGTAAGTGAGTAAGTGAGTAAGTGAGTAAGTGGGTGAGTGAGTGAGTGAGTAAGTGAGTAAGTGAGTGAGTGAGTGAGTGGGTGCGTGAGTGATCGAGCGAGTAAAGTGAGTGAGTGAGTGAATGGGCGACTGACTAAGTGACTCAGTGTCTTGGCCCTCTTGGCAGCGAGTGCTGGTGCCAAGTGCTAGCGACGCTAGTCCTGCAGACCCACCCACAGAGCTATCATCCAATCATATACAACGTCTGACGTCACACTACCTACCTCTCCAAACACCACCACCACCCATATCGAAATAAGCAACGACACGGCCTGCATCAAAGTACCGGCGTCTTCACTGCAACTCGGCCTCGTAATAACTCTCGAACCTTTCTGGGCTTTATCACCGTCGTTTCGGTTCCTGCTACGACTCTTCCGCCTTCCGAGTGTCACGGTCACATGGCGACGCGACGCGTGTTTACGCGTGACGCGACGGAATCAGTCACTGCCTGCGCCATGACCTCTCTGAGAGCCTCTGTAACCGTTTCGATAGTCATCCGCACCACCGTTTCATGGATTCAAACGCAAGGCATAATACCGAGTAATGGCATCGTCGCGATAGAGCAGGGGCAGACCCAGCCTACACACCAGGGTCTTCGCCACAGACCTGCCACTCGGGCGTCTTCAAAATGTCCCAGGCGTCCATGCCAAGTCCTGCAACGGCTTTACCAACCTGAGGAGAAACCGAGCACGACGCGGCGCAGCCCACGCAAAGGCCGATGTAATTGCACGGACAAATACCGTAGTGTCGAATGCATTCACCCTGGGGGTGTGGGGTTTATTGAATGCGAGAGACGGCGACAACTGCAATTTCTCTGTGTGCGATGACCAGCCATTCAGTGACCCGCCGCAACCGAAACTCACCGTCTTCGACGCGCCTACCTCTCGTTAATACGACCTGCGCACTGATGCGGATCTGCCGCCGGGAGTTTTCGTAGCCGAGCTTAGGGGTCGGACAGCATGACGTCCAAACAATAAATATGAAAAGGGCAGCAGACAAGATCGTAAGCCTGATGACGGATTTCTGTTCTTCAAGGAGATCTTAACAGCCAGGAAGTTTGGCAATTGTTCGTAGGAGACGTGGAGGAGGGCAGCCTATGCACGCCTCATCTGTGTTGCTATTGTCCTGAGCCCGTGAAAAGGGAGCCTGAAGCGTTGACCTCACTGCTGAGAATGTTGTCGGCGCTCATCAGGTATTCAACCAGCTAAGCTAGCTAGCTATTTGTCCTCCCTCAACCTCCTGCCTCTTTGGTCAACGACATAGTTACGGTATCCCCGGCAACGTCAATATCATAGGATTCAAGCCATCAACCACGTTCCAGCTCGAGTGGGAGTCGCAGTTTCGGAACGAATTCTGCCGAGATGAACTCGACGATCCGGACAGACTGGGATGCTCTGAGATCTGGGAAGGAGACGGGCGTTTGTATCTCTCGAATGTGTCCCTCGCGCATCTATAAGTAGGTGGCAAACAACATGGCAATGCATACCTTTGAAACTCATCCGCGTTCTCTCACACCAACTATATCAGCTTTGGTGTCCCGGGCAGGAACTGAGTTCCCACCGTTATCGTCTTCCACCTCGTGCTTCGCCGTCCTTGTCCTCGTCAAGCGTGTCATCATAGTCGCACTCCTTCTCCTCCTTGGCACTGGTGTCTCGGCTTCCACGAGGTCCTCGTCGAAGTCTTGGTCAGATTCCTCGTTCTGCCACTGCCTTGTTATTCTTTTTATCCATAAATAGGGTACGCATGAATAGCTTAGGCCGTTTGCCATTCGCATTCGATGACAGAAGACAGAGGGATACCAGGGTGTAAAAGGGGCGGTTCGAAGAGAGATCAAGCCTCGTAGGACTGTGTGGGCAGTAGAGGGATTAGCTCTGAGCAAGTCAAGTTGTCGCTCTGTAGAGTGTAGAAAGAGAGGCTGTCGCTCTCTTTATGCGGACGGGCCAAGTGAGGTCAACGATCAAGGCAACTCTTCGGGAGATGGTAGCGTCCGGCCACCGAGACAAAGCTTTGCTACTCCCGTGGGCATCGCCGTGTCGATGGTCCATAGCTGGTGCACCTACAGAAGCGTGTGTGTGCGAGTACATGATAGTGAACCCCAAGGTGCAGACGGTCGGGTTCTGCATATTCGTGAGCGCAGACAGGCGTGTAGGGGTCTCCACGAGTACACCAATACATAGAGGGGCGTCATCCCAATCACACCCTTGCCAGGAGTACTGTAAATGTCCGGCCTCGTAGCTCCATCTGTTCCATTCACTCTGCTCGCTAAACCTTCACTTCCTCCCTCCCTCCCATCACAAACGAACCAAACAACCCCACTTTTATTTTATTACAGTGTTATTAATTACAAACGCGAAATGTCCTGCAACATTGTCAGATCTGGCCTGCGTCAATCTGTAACACCGAGTAAAGGGTTTTGAAAAATCATCAACCGCCTTGGTTTACATACTTCCAGATCTTGACCCATCAGGAATTGATAGCTGCAATCTACATTGTTAACAACAACAACATCAACAACAAAAAAGGCTCATAGCGAGAGAAGGGGGAGGGTAGATTATGGGGTTGAGCGCTCACGGAGGAAGAAAGAGGAGGAGGACGAGCAGGCGGGATCCACTGGGAAAGGGGAGAAGGACTTCAAGTCCAGGAAACATCAAAAAAATGTGCCCATTGTACAAAGGGCTACATTTTCTCCTAAACGGAGTTTTTTGCTGTTTTTACCGTCTGGTAGTTGTGTTTTTGTGTGTGTCTTCACGACACTAGGGTTAATGCTTCCACTTGGCGCGAGTATCTCGAATGCCTACCATCCCCCTCGTCGCCAAGGATATGCTACAGCCAGGACCCGAGACGTGCTGGGTAATGTTAACATCGCCATGGCTGCCGTAGATCGGCTCCTCCTACAGCATACGGCGGAGGAGGGTGCCACAGGAACTCTCTCGACATAGCGACAGGGACTGGAAAGCCTCCAAAAGCAGAACGAGTCTCAGTGCATCGAGGTGGAAGTTCCTTGTAACGGAAACGAAGGTGGACAGCCAAGATACGCGGCGTCTTTGTTTGCCAGACAGGCAATGAAATTCTTTCTGGTCCATCGACGATCCCTTTGTTTGTCATCACTTAGGTCTTAATCATTATCTTCATTGCGGGATTTGTCGCGGGGCCTTTCTCTGTCGAGCAAATATCAAAGGATGTACGTAGATGCCGTTTTGGTATTGGACTGCTGCTGATCAAACTGATGACCCAAGAACTCGAATTTTGCCCGTTGTCGATCACCACCCAATCGACTCGTCACTGTCGCTGTCCGTCCGGTCCCAGCAGACCACATTATATATCCAGTGGGCGAGAAGGCCCGGTGTTGTGGCAGTCTGCGAAGTCAAGATTTTGCAATTCTACCAATCAAGAACCCTGTGAATGGTCGCTAAGTGGCTACACACTGCCAGCCTGAGATTGGCCCCCACGTGAAGCCGCATCAATTGGGCGGCACCCGGAGCACGTGGCGCGAAGTCATCGAAGCTCCGGATAGGCAGGGCATTACCCTGGTGCATGAGATGGGAATGGGCAAGACTTTTCAGTTGATCCTTCTGCATGTCACCACCTGTCGGTGCGATCGGAGCGATGATGCAAGTATACGGGAACAATTTCCTCCCGATTTACGGCTGATCAAAGGCACTCATCCTCGCTCCCAGCAGTCTGGTCAACAATTGGGTGGAGGAGTTCTCGAAATGGGTCCCCGACCGCACCATTCTTGGTGATCTCTACCCCGTTTTCGACCGTGAGACTTCGTTGAAAGAAATACCACAATGGGACCAGGCAGGCGGGGTTCTACTCCTCAGCTACAAGAGATTCACGTTTCTGACAAATGAGGGCAACAAGAGGGGAGAGATGTTGCTCGAGGTGCCAAGTCTCGTTGTCGCCGATGAAGCACACAGGTAGAAGAATGTCAAACCCCAACTGAATCTGGTGGAGACGAGATTCAAAACTTCAAGCCGCATCGCTCTGACCGCCACCACACTGAACAACAACCTCGAGGAATATCACGCAATGGCAAGCTGGGTTGCTCCAAGCTTTCCAGGCTTACCAAGTATTCCTCAGGAGTCTTCCGGGCCGGCTACACAAAGCCGGTCATGCAAGGTCTTCAACCTGACAGTACACCATCTCAGAAGAGACGCAGCGCACAGATGTTGAGGAATTTTGAACAAATCCTTTCCCCGAAGACAGAGAGGTCTACCATCAACGACATGGCCACAGGTCTTCCTCCCAAGACTGAATTCGCTGTCACAGCACAGCTTACCGAGACGTAAAGTAGGCTATACGACACATACGCGGTACCTACGCCGATCGGTGCGAACTGGTGGGCTCTGTTGTCGATTCTAAGCTTGATCAACCAGTACCCCTCATGTTTGCGCAGTAAATTCGGGGAACAGCAAGAGATCAAGTCCACCGGAGATGTCATACCCAGCGCGGAGCCGATTCACACCGAGAAGACTCCATTCTGTCGGCTGACAGGAGAAATGGATGTTTCTACCTGACAGTCATTAGCTAAAATATTCAACGAAAAGGGTTCTTGTCAAGTCTTCCTCCTTTCCATGAGAGTTGGTGGCTTCGGCCTAAATCTCCAGGGTGTGTCTCGCGTCATCATCTACTACTTCGGCCTTAACCTTTCGTGGGAGGAACAAGCCATCGGCAGAGCATACCGTCTGGGCCAAAAGAGACCAGTGTTTGTGTATACTGCTTCCTTGCTGGGGGTGCGTTCGAAGAGGCCCTGTTCGACCAAAGCTCGCTCAAACGGTCCCTATTCGGCCAGGTGGTCGACAGAAAGCGACAAACGCTCCACGCCTCTAAGGGTCTAAAGGCTGTGATCTTGCCAGTCAGGCAGGTTGAGCAAGGTGACCTCCTTGTGGCCGAAAAAGACTCCGCAGTCCTTGGCGCCATCGGACTGGGCTGTGTGCGCAGCATCGCCCTGATGGAGGAATTCTACAAAGAAGATCGTCAGACGATTGTTCCGAAGACAGACCGTCGCTTGGCAGAGTGTCTCACAAGATGGACCGATCTGTCGAAGACGAGAGCTCTCTCAGTAAAGCACACGACCAATTTCCCGAGAGGGTCCAAGTCAGACTGCACCGCCTAAAGGTAAAGGAAGAAGGTCCATTCAGTCAAAGGAAGCAGGTATATCTCCGACTAGAACATGATGAGTTTGTCGCTGGAAACTTCGACGACATCACAACGCAATACTCGAGTCAAAGTCCACGTCGTCAACTCGAATACTGGGTGCACTTCTATATGAATCAACACCGCAGCAGAGCCGCTGGCCTCTTTCAAACGCACGGTCAAGAGGAGAAATACCGTGTGATGAATGTTGGAGGTCTCTGCACCTGCGGCTGATGCACCCGGTCTTCCTTTCGACAATTGCATCACGGTGAAAGTAGAGCACGATATTGACAATGTTTGGCACACGCAGGCAAACTGTACCAGTCGACGTAAACAGCGCTCATTTCAAGAGGCCCGAGTCAGCAGCACTGGAGCAGGCCGCAGGTGACCAACATCAATGCGCCGAAGGCAGTGCAAGGAGAGACTCCGTCTCGGCGAAGAAGTCCCGGTAGATGCTCACCTGTTCGCTCCATAACGGGGGCTCCCTCCAGGCAAGGTTTTTCCCACGACGGTTTTTCCCGTGCCTCAAGCACGAATGTGGGAGGTATGCGGGTGTTTCTCGCGTGTCGAATCGTATGCAGTTGTCCCATTGTCAATGTCATCACACTTTTATCAATGGTCAACGCGAATTCCGAACATGCGAATCATCCAACAACCAACCGGGCCTTTTCGAGGGTGTTTAAGCTTAAACGCACACCCTTTCCCATTGGGCTGCTGGTGTGGTGGTGTGGAGTAAGCCACGCCAACGTTATTTTGACAGGTGAGGCTTGGCGCCAAGTGCCAATGCCTGGACCCACCGATAGAATTGTTGACCAATCATTTACTCTGACATCACACAAACCAAGGCGACCACTACACCACTGTCACGATCACATGATAAAGCTGCGCGCGTCCACGCGTGACGCGACGGAATTGATCACTCCCTGCGGCAAACACCCCACAGCGAAAAAAACCCGCCCACCGTTGATACGTAGGCGTCCGTGAAATAACACTTTCTCCAAATTTAAGCACTAACCAATCCACAGACCCTTCTTCTCTCCCCTTCCTCGCGACTTTCCTCTGTACCGTCCGCGACGTCGCCGCCTCTTGCCTTCTGCTCTCTCTCCCCGGGTCTCTATCCCTCCAAATCGGGTCTTGATTTCCCGCTTATCCCAGTAAAAACTCATCGGTCGTCTCTCCTTTGCGGACATGGATCGTTCTCAGTCAATGGTTAGGGGAAGCTCCACGTAGCAGGAGGTGCTCATCTGTGGGAGGTAAGAGAGGCCGTATCAGGCCCACCGTTCACCTGGAAGAGATGAGAACGCCACTGGCTGTAGAGGAACACCGAAATGTGCAGAGGTCGGGGCTCCCAAGGCAGATTGCGTCCTTGATGCCTGAGTGATTTATTCATTCAAATACACGGTGTAACTCTCCACTCCTCGAGATTGTTGGAGTGCCTGTGGAGCTGGTTCCTGAATGAAATGCGACGAGTAGAAACACCTAATACCCACGATCAGTCATTGATGACCACAAGTAATCCCACAGTTCTGGTCTCACACCGTCGAGGCTGATTCGTCGAGGCCATGCTGAACCAATGCCTGACATCCCGGAGCACTCGCGTATGAATTTTCTGGTGGACCGTGGAGCTGGGTGTCTGTACCCTGCAAACACTTGCCATTCCTGAGCCAGGGAGGTTTTCGGCCAGGGCTTGAAGATGCGGACAGGTCAACGCATGTACTCTTGGCCTCCGCCTCGTCGTCTTCTAAACTTTCAGCGACAAAGTCTCCAGTGCAGCGGCTCATCAGACTACATTCGGACCAGCCAGCGACCGCTTCGGACCCCGTCGGTCTGTTGCTCAAAGAAATATGTTAATCGTATAAAGGTTGATATCAAGTCCCCTCTTATTCCATAACGCAATTTAAGTCAACTCGACGCAGCAATCGATATGAGTAATGCACAGTACATATCGATCGAGAATTCCCACCCAATATCTTTTGACAAGTGTTCGACAAAGACCACTCTCCTCGGTCAGCCATCAGTGAAAAGCCATAGGGTAGGCATCTTGTGCCGTGCCGACATACATTCCAAGGTCCACGTATCGGCGTGTCACGATTTTTCCAGAGCCTCGGGCATACATTACAGAAATCACCACATTTTTGATCCATCTCATCATGTCGTTCAGATTTGGTTTTTCCTCGCGTGCCGCTTTCAGTGCCCTAGTCGGGGCTCTGATTCATGGTCGCACAGACCTTCTTTTCGGCCCATTTCGCGTTCTGCCTTTTGTGGCCACGGTTAGCAGCTGCCCAAGGAGCAGCGTAACTCCTTCTTGGAGATCATGGCGTGAATGAGCTTGAGGAGTCTCTTCTCAAAGACCGCCCCGTTCCTGCCGTTTGCTGTTTTCCACAAGGTGGTATTTCCGATCGAGCGGGTGGTGGATAACTTCTTCTTTTGGGTACGCTGTGGCACGGAACTTTGATCGTGCTTCAGATGGCTGGAGATCGAGGACAATGGCAAGAGCTAGTACGTTCTACTCGGGCTCTTGCCCTTGGTGCCTGTTGTTCTCGCTACTCATGATGGCGTTGTTGCGAATGGCTACGTCCTCGTGGATGTCGATGAACGCGTTTATGCCGTGGTGATGTTCGGGGTCATTGTGTCGCCACTCTATCGGCTCCTTCATACGGCTTCGCCGACACACGATCATGCGCGTGGGTGTGTCCATCATCACCTGCGCGGACACGTACGGCGTCAAGAAGATGAACATCGCTGAGTACTTGGGGAGAATTTTCAAGACGCCAGAGAATAATAAGCTACCCGCGCACATGCAGGTGGTCGAGAAGAAGATCAACAGCTCAATCAGCACCATACTCGAGGCGACTGGCGCAGGGTCGGTCATGGACCCTAATACTCATACAATGGCGTCAGGTAATGTAGGAACATAGTAGTTTGACTGTACATTTGATGGACTCACGCCAAGTGGAGTCATTATCCCTCCGGGGATGTATCGGGAACACAACTAATTCTGGAACTGCCTTTCCTTTTTCTTTTCTTCGTCATATCCTGGACTTGAACTCTATCTTCCCTCTCGGTAAAAAAAAAACCAACGAAATTAATAACAATCCCTGTCACCTCTCCGCCCACCTCCATCCCACCCCTCTGGGAGGCAAAAAAACTCCACTTGGGAGAAAACTGTAGCCCGTAGTACAATGGACACAGTTTTTTTTTTTTTTGTTTCCTGGACTTAAGAAGTCCTTCTCGCCTCCCGTAATGGATGCCCTCCTGCTCGTCCTCCTCCTCTTTCTTCCTCCGTGAGCGCTCAACCCCATAATTTACCCTCCCCCTTCTCTCGCTATGAGCCTTGATTTGTCGTTGTCGTTGCTTATTGTTGTTGTAACAATGCGGACTGCAGTCATCAATTCCTAGTGAGTGAGTGAGGCCAAGAAGCAACTCATACATCACCACCGTGAGTGGAAATTTATAAACCAAGGGTGGTACGAGATTCGAACCCTGAATTTTGGTGTTATAGATTGATGCAGACCTGATCCGGCAATTGTTGGAGGGGTTTTCGCCATTGTAACTGATATCACTGTAAAAGGAAAAGTGGGGACGCGTGTGATAAATGGGGAGGGGAGTGAAGGTGTAGCGAACACAGTGAATGGAACGGGAGGGGCGAGGCTGGACGTATACGCCTGGCAAGGCTGCGATCCCCCGTGAACATGTCAAAGCAGTGTACGTGACTAACACGTTGATCCTGGTTCTGTCACCTTGAGGACAGGCATTCCCTGCCTGTCGTTCAATTACCAACCCCATCAAACTCATGTTCCCCAACGCTATGGCGAACCACATGTCGAACGAAGCCGCGTTTACCCCCATGGACAGCCTCGTGATTGTGTCCAAAAACAAGCTGCTGCGCGTAAATAGCAAGACGTACTGTACTACGGACTCCTTTAACGGCATGGGGATGGACCTGTGGAGGAACATCGACCCCAACAGCGGCGAGACGGTATTCGCTGACGACCTCAAGCCGATGGTCAACAGCGGGCCGACGGTACTTCCTGTACAGGTGCGCGGACTTCTTCCAGCTCAAGTGCGGGGACGGCAGCGTGCATCTGCCCAGCAACGCGGTCGTTTTCGCGCTCCCGCAGCTACCCGTACACACAGAATCGCTCGCTGATCATCTGTAGGTACAGGAACAACACCGTCACCATAAACTGCACCAAGTACGCCATAACCAACGGCTGGGAGTACATGCGTCCACTCACGGACAGATACTACGGCGAGAACCATGACGACGACCCGAGCAGGAACACGGCCTGCTTAAAAATCACAAACGACTCCACGACCGAGGCTGCCAGTGTGTGCATGTGATCGGAATTTTGCAAAAGGTATCACGGCGCAACCTTGAACAGGAGAGATCGCTGTTAAGGGTGCAATTATGATATGAATTCTGAGACGAAAGAGTCTAACTAGCAATAACGTGCAACCTGCGGTAGAAGAGTTCACAGATATTCAGCCTCGTGTGGGGTAATCAGCCTTGTGCGGGGTATCCCACACCTGGCATTTGTCAAGACCGTGACACATCAAACCGAAATAGATGAATTAGTTTCACCGAACAAGTGAACATCTTCCCACACTGGCCTCACAGCTGCACCAGTGAGAACGCCCGTTGCAACAACCCAGGCACGGACCATGCAGAACGAGAACGTGGGAATGGTCCGCCGACGTTTTCTAGTTGACTTTGAGAGAACCCCCCGAAACAAAGCTAAAGCCAAGTGCTCGCCCGATTGTTGAACAAGGGGGCCTCTCAGTCAGCAGCGGGGTGAGTGCAGAAGTTCACCAGGCTAGGATAGAGATGAACAGCAAGGGTTTCGGTTTCGGTTTCGCTCCATTGGCAACCCGGATGAGGGAGGCCTCGAATGGCAAAAGATTGTCTACGACGTTGAGCTGTTGTATGTTGCACATGCTCACGTTGCGCGGGGGGTACTTGCAGTGAATAAATCAGCTCCATAGGAAGAGTAATGACTTCGGATTCCTCTGGTTGAGCAACCCGTACGACCTCGGAGACGAACTAGAAGATAGTCAACGGTAAGCGGCATTTACCCTTTTATCATGCAACACTGGAATCACTTCCAAGGGAGAGTCTGCCTGTGACAACGACGAGGGAGGTCGAAGGCAGCGACGGACACTTCCAGCAGGAAGCGCAAGGCATGAGTTTGAGAGGTTTTCCCTTTTTAGGAAGGAAGGTTACCGGATTAAGGAAACTGGTGCTAGTTTTTGTGACCCGACAAACAGCGTTTCTGAAATTGGAAAATGGACAAAAATCTCAGCCTGACATGTGATATGCAGCCTTGCTTAGTTATCAAGTAGGGTGGATCATCAAGTGCGGTTTCTACGGTGGAGGATACATTTCCACACTGTGTGGGTGACGTGACGACCTTTCAATTCCATCAAACCGAACAAGATATTCCAACAGACGAGGAAGAACATGCCTAGAAAGAAGACGAACCTCCTCTTTGCCTCAACAGCCCAATCTAACCAGGCTTTCCTACCAGTATCGCTCGGAAACCTCCATAATATCCAGGACCACATCTCTTTCCACCAGCAAGAACGATCAAAGCTTGATCCGCGCCCAAAGCTTGAGTCAGTCTCTGCCCAAAACCAGGCCCTCTGGCTGACTGTCAAGCAAGTTAGAGTGCTTCTCACAGAACCTACTCGTGTCCGCATCTACTTTATCAGATGAATCAAATATGTCCTTTGATATTTGCGTGATAGTCTCACTGACAGCCATCATAGGCTCAAACCCCTTTCAGAAGCAAGACTCACAGTATCGGCTTTGTGCTTGAGTTCCTCCACTTCCTTTGCTCATCGGCCCTTTTCCACACGATCTTTGACAGTATCAGCTCCAAAGCAAGAAAATCTGATACAAGCCCAACACCACGGGCCTCAAGACCACCCAGAGAAACCTTCGCTGCATTCATTGCTTTGTTGGGCTCGCCTTGAACAATGTACCTGTTGAAACCAGACGTCCTTGGAGGTACATGTTTCGTCTGCTGACATTGGGTCTGCGGCTGGGTTCGGTGTTGTCGGGCGGGACGAGGTCGATCTCCCATTTTTGGTCGAATCGAGCGCTGAATCCTGATCCATTTCCAACCGATCCTCCAGACGTACCCTCTTCGTCTTCTGTCCCAGGAGGAACACTGAGTCCCCGAGAAAGAAACAGCCAAGGGTCTCAAGAAGAGACTATCGACCTTTATAACTGGACGGTCTGAAACCCCTTAACTACATCAATCTACATTGGAGAAGAAATATACTACCAAAAGAGAAAAAGGACTTCATGTTCTTGTAGGCTTCATATGAGAATGGTGAGGCGGGGCCTGCGGGACACACTCGTCGTTGAATTCTTTCAGCCCGTATGTATCACAACAGGAGCCAGTGACCAGCTGCGGCGTCGTAAGGCGGGGACGTCCGTCTTTTCCATAACGCAAACTTATCCCCGCATGCAGCTGAAACCCCAGAAGCGGCAGTTGCACCTGGTAAGTATGTCTTTGCTCCGGCATCTCTGGGTGTCGTTGGAGCTTCTCGGGCTTCGGGCTTTTCGACGTTGAGTTGTCTCGAGTTGGCAGTCGGCATCTCCTCTCACCGAGGTGACCATCCAACCAGAGCTGGCGCCTGGGATACGCCGGAAGGTGTGCGCCTAGGCAGAATATATCAATAACTACTGATTTGCAGTGCCACTCTCAGCCCCCAGCTACTGGTAGAAAGCTGGAAAACGTTACTATTCAAGAATAACAAACATTGCCGTCGAAAGAGGAAGTGGTAGACAAACAGCCGGCTACCGATCTGTACATGGTCCGATCACTTTACATTGAGGAGCCGTCAACACTTCTTGCCCTTCTCTTGCCTCTCCTTGCTCATGCATGCCACTCCGTCCGCGTCTCGCGCCGTGCACGGCTTCGTCGACTCGCGTGCTTCCTCCTTGGCTACCCCGGAGCGAGAAAATTAGCACGGAGCGTGCGCTTCACGAGGTAAGTGAGGTATAACAGGTACAGTGAGGAATCGATCGCCCCGCGAATGGTTACCTGAAGGAGCTCGCCCGGGACATAAATTCACTTGTCTTCATGCTCCTTGTCGAAACCTCAACCTCAACCTCTTGTCTCCCATAGAACGTCGCGAACGTCGCTGCGCGGTCAATGACACAAGTGGCACTTCTTACAAGGTCGCAGAATGTATCCCAAATCTTTACTGTCCCCGACAACATCCCCCATTCCGCACTCGAAATGTGTCGTTCACTGCCTAGTCAACCTCGCGCCAACCCGACCGTGCTGCTTGCCATTTTTTCGGCGTTCCCTGTCCACGGGACGAGAAATTTTGGTGTCGTGGGCTGGAAGATCGCCGACTTCATTGTCGAATGCAGACATGTCGAAAACAAATACAAAATTGAATTGATCCAGCGCAGCAAGAAGCAAAAGTCTTTGTCGCCAAGGCTGGTGTACAAATATGTCAAATATGCCAAGTATAAGCACGTGTCTACAAGACTGGCTTACATACTTCCCCGTACGGACTGCACTTGATGGTCGACCCTACTTGATAACTAAGCAAGGCTGCATATCACATGTCAGGCTGAGTTTTTGCCCGTCTTCGGAAATTCAGAAACGCTGTTTGTCGGGTCACAAAAACCTCCGTGTATTTCCTAATCCGGCAACACTCCTACCCAAAACAGAAAACTCTCGGCAACACTGCGCTCGCGGACTGTGACCCCTCTCTCCCCCCGCCTCTCTGACGTCGCCGACCACAGGTTTTTCGGGGCAGATGCCGAGGGCCGCGCTCATCCAGGATCAGCAGGTGGGCTCAAGTTCGTCAACGTGTGCAATGGTCCGTTGTACAATAAAGCGTGACTGCCTCAGGAGAAACCTACATCGTACACGAGTCCTGTACATGCGACCCGGACACAGTCACTGTCGCTCTTGATGATGGGCCGCAATGGCCATTGGAAGTCCCAACAAGAATACAACATCGGGGTACATGTCCCCCAGTTGTTCGGCCGATGACAGATTCAGTTTCGACCTCGGGTCCAACTCCACGAACATGATCGGTTTCGGCGGCCTGGGAGAATCACACTGCTTTCTTGGGATGCCGCGCACTTTGTTCGAATCCACCGGAGCACGTTTTTGGATATTGTCACCTTAACCACTAGCTGCTAAGCCCGAAGGACTCGTCGTCGTGGGGAACCACCGGAGCAACCGACACTTCCCTGTCCAAGGAAAGGTCCAAGTGTGGGAAGGCATCAATAGGCCACGGCACGCAAAGCAAAAGCCAAGGCCGCTATCAACCGCTGGTAGAACAGTTTTCCGTCTTCCATCTCTCCTCTCTTTTGGCCACGTCTTTTTGCCTTCCCCTTTCCCTCATCCCTCCTTGTACCTTTGCTGTCTCGCTTTTCTCCTGCCAGGCCCTGGGCTGCACTGGGCTCAAAGAGGGCTCGACTTCAACAAACCCAAGCTGGGGAGATAGTGACACAAGAATGACCGACCTCGCCTTGATCACCCACGAAAAGTGAGCCTTCGCTCTGTTCTTCCTGTGGCTTCAGGGTTGAACTACTATGCACCACCATTCTGGCTTCACCACTGGCTAACGGTTCGTCCCTTCTTCCCTACGGATGGCCAAACGAACATATTGAAGGTCTGGCTTTCCGAGCACTGAAAGGATTCTTTTCTGTTTCCGAGCACATGTGGCTGACATCCAATGCCCTCTGGTCACGATTCCGCTGTAGTATTACTTTCTGAAGAGGCCGAAACATATGACGAGGTCTCACAATTCGCTGACGGGGAAGTATTCTGCTCCACCGTGACGGCGGCCGTGTCAGCTGCTCATCAGTAGAAATAGGTAGATTCTCTTCAAAATAAATCTGGAGACGGGTCGTACCTTCTACCAGCAGGCTGGCTTTGTTGCGTGCTTGTTGATGCGAAGCCGCCGCCGCCTCCGAGTACCAGTTTGACAAGAGCAGCACGTTGGGGACGGCAGACGGCAGCCGGGATCGACGGCAACAGCGGCGGCAACAACCATCACTGTCACGTCGAGACACAAGCATGGGGCTATTTTGTTTTCCGTGTGAGGTGGTGGACAAAAGCCTCGAGTGCAGTGCTGCCAAGAGTCTTTTTCTGTTTTGGGTAGAAGTATTTCCGGATTGGGAAATACCCGAAGATTTTTGTGACCCGACAAACAATGTTTCTGAAATTGCGAGACGGAGAGGAAACTCAGCCTGCCATGTGATATGCAGCCTCGCTTAGTTATCATGTAGGGTGGACCTTCAAGTGCTGCTTTTACGGCAGAGCATGTAAGCCACTCCTGGTAGTCACGTGCTTCCACGGTTGCATATTCGGCATGTTTGTGAGATGGTCTTGGGACTCGTTGTCTTCCTGTTGAGCTGGATTGATTCAGTTTCGTATGCTTATTGCACTGATTCGATCGTATTGCCTTGCGGTATCCGTAGAAAGAAGCCGAGACTGAGAAGAACGGGGAAGGCGTGGAGGCTCGAGTGGTGTTGGCTTGTGGGGGGAAGGAAGTGCATGGTCAACGAGATGAGCTGTCCTCTCTGCCTTAGCGAAGACCTTGACGCAAGGACAGGCCGCAGATACAGGGAGATTGATCGACTTTCGAGCATTGTGAAGCGGTTGGCGGAGGAGGTCACCTTAACAGCCCTCGAATCCTTTTGTTTTGGAGAGTCGAGGTCGAGAGGGGAAAGGCGTAAACACCCAACGTGGACTTGAGTTTTTTCCCATTACATGATGTTTAAGCAACGCAGCCAGGCAGGTGGGCAGCCACCGAGGAATCGCAATGTCTGTGTCATATTGACAAAAGGTCTTGCTGGAGATATTAACTGTTTGCTGTACGTGATCTCGGGAATGAGATCGACAAATCAAGGGGCAAATTTGCGCGTCGATAGCAGCTCCAGGGGTTTTGCCAAGACAACGAGATGAGTGGCACGTCACAAGCCGCCCTGGGCAACGTTGGTGGCTCCTATGATATAACTTCAATGAGGACTAACGGAGCCAGATTTGACAGCTAGAATGACTGAATGATGCCCGTGATTGCCAGGATTTGGGAAAAGTCGTACTTGGCAAAGTCTTCTTGTGGGCGGCTCTTGGGGAGCTGCAGATTGACGGTGCAAGGCCAGAGCATCCGATAGATAAGGGACGCGATTCCATTCACCGTCCACAAGTTATTAACAAGCACGTCTAGCACGCGCTTCTGTGCGGAAGGTGGAGGCCGAGAGCAAAGGGAAGGATGGTGAGTATCAGATCAAGCTGACTGGCCACGTCCAAAAGCCCAGGATGCCTCAAGATGTGAAGAACTCATGACAGTGTCGCCAAAGACACTCCCAATTCGCGCGTCGAGAGAGGTTTCGCTATCAGCCCAATGAGTGAAGCCAGAAGCGAGTCAAAACTAAGAGCTCAAATGTCATCCAAAAGGGTAAAAGAGGAGCAGCGGTCGAGGAGAGTTGAGACTGAGCCCTGATGGCGGAAGTCCCCCTAGTATCCCCCTGGCCCCCAGCCACCGTGGACAAGAGAGCAGAGCCACATGAAAATTGAAAAAAGCCATCCAAGATCAGTCAGGCTAATGGAGAAATTCAAATGCGGCAAACCGGATACGTTGCGCTTGATGCTTTCGTAGGAGCCCTATGGTCGCGCGAGTGGAAAACGACCCCTTTTTGGCGACTCTGCCCAGCACCCGTGGTATCAAGCGGTACTTCATCACCTCCAGGACTTGACTTCTTCCACTGCTTCCTCGTATGACTGATGTTGTTCATGGTCTCAATATCATTCATGGCCCCAGTGCCCTGCTTGTTGGCAGTACTGTCTCGGTCGATTGCGGAACTCAGACCAAGAAGTGACTATCCTTGGAACAAGACGCGGAGCGGGATGAGTCAAGAGTTGGCTATGCAAAATTCTTTGACCGGGCACCGGCAGGATGAGCGCTTGGGGATAAATTGGTCAGGCTAGGCACGAACGGTTCTGACTTGCTAGACTCCATACGGGCCATTGAAATCGCGCAAAATTTTCGTTTGAATAGATCAATTGACGCTCACTCCGGCGCCACACTCGGCTTCCCCCCGGAAGATGATTGGTGATGACTTAAAACGTCCTCGTTCCTGTCTTGGAGTCAGCTGTTGCCCTCAGTCGACCAGATGTACCAGCTCCAAGAAAAGGTTTCCAGTCTTCAAGGCGGAGAGTGACAGGTTGGTGAACATGCATTACTGAGCCGATGGAGAAGATCACGTGATATGATGACGCCAGAGGCTCCCTTCCTGTGGAACAACGACGATAACAGCAAGGTCCATGACCATCCTGGTGCACGGGATGCAATGGTGAAGATCGACGTGAAGCTGACTGGATCCCGCAACGCCTCATCGCTGTCGTCGTTATCAGTGCGGATATGCGCATCGCCAAGTTCGAGTTCACCACGATCATGACCAGCACTGCCAATAACGGTCACTTCGGCGCGCTACTGCTGCTTCTCGTTGGCCCACCTCTACCGGGTCTGGCCGGGCGTACCCGAACCTCATTGATTGCGCCGTCGATCGTGATGTTGCTCATGATTCCCGGCACGTTTGATCTCGTGTCCAAAGCGCTGAGTACGGACGTCAGTACCGCTATGACGGCCGCTACGGCGCCAACACGTCAACAGTCATCTCAGTCAATGCGTAGATGTCGCTCATGGTCGTTGCTTTGTCCGGTACTAGACCTTGGATGCCTTGCATGAAGCGTTACCGCGGCCAAGTCTGGTGATTCAATATCTCTCTATCCTCTCGAGTCGGGACACCGGTGTGTTTCAGCGAGTGGTTCAAGCATTCCACCGCTGTCCTATCCTATCCATCCGCTTCCAGTCCGGATGTTATTGCGGAGTGCAGCCAGACAATGGAGGCCGTCCGGATAGTTGATTGAGGTGGCATGTAGTTCGAGCATGTTCCTCGTGTTATGTCGTCGCGATTGGGTTTTTCAAGTATCCACTGCATATTTCGAGAAAAAGTCTCTCCCGATCGCTCGGCTGGCTGAGCGATGGGCTATAATCTGGTGCGTTTGTCATGCTGCTTTCCTGGGAAGACGAGAACCTATGACCCTGCCAATCAAATCTTACCGAAATGTAAGCGACGTCATCGTTCTCGACCAGATTTACTCGCTTTCTTGGCCCTCGTGTATGGGATGCACATGACAACTTCAGCTTAATTGGGTCCCCGGCTTCTTGTGTCCAACGGCTCGGACATACCATTGAGGAAATGGATTCAACGACTGGGTTAACTGATCCTCCCGGGCTGCCATTGACATTCAATTTCGTGCAAGAATAGCGTGCGCAATGATTCGGAATGGAGGGCATGTACTGCTCGAGTAGAAGTTGATGCTTGGGGCCTTGAGAGTTGGTGGTGGTGGTGGTGGCCCGCACTCTTATGGCCTGCATTGCCCATGATGACTACGTGAGAAACTTGATGGGAACTTGACTTTAACCTTGACTCGGGTTTGTGCATCGACTAAGTGTCTTGGCCTCTTGGCCTCTTGGCACTGGTGTCGATTCTGTCGACCCGGGTCTGGAGTATGAATAATCTGGTGCATGGGGTACGGGCCCGGAGTAACAACATTCCGGAAAGCAAATCGGGTTTCGGAATAACCATAATGCAGCCGCCCAACTGGAGGGACCTGCTTCGCTTCTCCTCCACCAGCTAACAATCCGGGGGGCCGTTCGGATGGAGGGGTATACCTTGGCAGTGCCATGAGCGGAAATGCCCGAGCCCGTGGTGTTGACAGAGAAGCCGCCTTCGCTAATCCAACCCGAGCCAACAATATGACACGTGGTTTAGGCAGGGCGGCTTCCCTCGCCAAACCACCCCGGGCCAACGATTCGAAATATGGTTCGCGCTCGGCAATACGCAGCAAAGGCGCCACTTCCTGGCATATACCGAGTAACGGTACGCTCACCCCCTGCGTCAACGCGTGACCAACACTGAACTCTGGCACCAGATCGCAAGAGACGCCAGACCGAGGATGATACCTCCTCGGTGGAGTTCATATGCAGCAGGAAGGTGAAAAGGGATGCCAAGAGCGCCGACCAGGGCCCTGGCCCGGCGTCGTCATCCATCAACACCCGTCCATCTCCTCAATCCCGTCTGTCTCTATGGCAGAAAGAGCTTTTCTTACGCGCTTAATACAGCGATTCGCACCTCCGCAGGGAAGCTTGGTTCCCGAGTGTGGGCTCCTGATTGGCACTCGCATCATGGTCCGAGTGTTCCTGCCCTCTCAGTCCATCCTCTATTCACGGAAGATATGGGCACAAATCGCTCCAATTAGATTTCGTGCAAAGTACGACGCTTGCATTCATGCATTCGGCATAAAAGGACAGGGCCAGACAAGGCAGCTCGCCAACCTTCAGAAAGTGGTGAGTTGGGATTGAGATGATCATAGATGCTGCACATCGGGGACTGATATCCGACTTTGACGGCGCAGGCTGTCCAGCTATCTCGTGCGACCAAACAGAACTCCACCTGCAAAGAAGATTGGGAATGTCGAGAAAACCGGCAAAAGCTCTGTTGTGCATCAAGAGTCGCTCCGAATTGACTCTTCGGTTTCAGTACAGACGGAAAAACAGGACGCTAGGCCGCTCGTTGCCATTGTCAAACTGCAGACGGCGATCGGCCGGGACAGGATAAAAAGCGGACACTGTTGTCTGCGGGCGATTCACAAACATTGGGCGTAAGATTGGATTAATACGAAGCATGGGTGAACCACAAGTGCGTTGTGGCTCCGACTTGTTGCCATTTCACACGATTTTCACTTCATCTTTCCCGCTTCTCACGCCCTGGCCCGATTGGTGAAGAGGACCCACCTGGATTCGACAGAGAGCGACCAAATCAGCTGCCACGTTGACGAGGCGGCAATGTCTGACTTAGCCGTGTCTGACCAGAGAGAACGCCATGGGAGTGGACTGTGAAGATGCTGCTATGATGAGATGCGCCTGGCAGAGCCCTCGAGCTTGTGATATTCTGCTCGCCGTCGGCTGATCTACCGTCCGTCTCCTTGACTGACCACCCCGTGGTGATTAGCAAATTCACAGAGGGTGCATCGCCGCCCATCGTTAATCTCTTAAACCCTCCCGGATCTGCTCCGCCGACCAGCCAGCCAGCCTCATCCATGTTCTGCAACCAGCTTTGAACGCGTTCATTGTCCAGCAGCATTGGAATTCGTCTGCTTCTATTGATCAGCACCGTGACCCGCAATTCAGAGGGTGTTTCACCGCCATTATCTCGTTTGAGCGAAGGCGGCACCAAGGGAATCCAACACGGCGAGCTGGGGCAGGCGTAGTGGCAGTGATTGAACAAGGTGGAAGCCGCGCTTGCTCTAAAGAAAGGTAAGTAATTCATTCCATTTATTCTTTAGAGTAGCGGCTACTAGAGTTGATGCTGTCCAGACTCCATCTCTCAGCCATTTGTTCTCACTCTCGGCAGCACAAAGCAAAACACCAGAGTTTCTTCATCATCAGACGAACGTTAATCACAGGAGATGAATTCCGGGTCTCACGTGACGGGTTTAGTTGACCTCGGCTCAATTGGGACAAGACAATGGCTGATGAATTTGCATGGCACTGTAAATTCCATCCCACGTGCCAGCATCAGAGGCAACCGATATTGTGGAAGGTCATTTGTCTCGTGCTAGCATGTTAACATGCCAGTAGCCAACTCAGTGCAATGGAGTCGGACACACTGTGAGATCCGTGCCTCCCATGCAGGATTTCTCATGATGATTGGTCCAAGAGACCTCTCTCGTTCTTCCTACATTGACCTCAACAAGTCTCACTCAGCACAAGGAGTCAAGGGTCCAAGTGGCTCCAATGGGTGACTATACCCGTTACTGGCACCGAGGATGGATGGTTCGGTAAGAAGCCCCCATGAGAGGCTCACCTGAGTCGCTCGTCGGGGGTTTGTCCCCAATCACATGAAATGACGACCGAACCTTTGCTGATCATGACGTGGATGTTTCTGTACGGACTAATCATGCTGATCCGTCAACCCCTGGACCCATCAGGCGCGGGGTGAGGACTCGCTTGTCCCCGGGATCCGCGCGGTACTTTTCTTTGTCGGTCGATGAAAAGTCAGGTTTGGGCCTAGCGTGCATACCCAATTGGGATTGCCAGGCTTGGCATGGTTGCTGGGTTGGCCCGCATAGACGAGCAATCCCTCGGCGCCAAGAAATTATTGGCCCCCAACACCCGATTTCTCCGATCTATAATCTGAAGCACGTGCCCAGAGTACGGATCAGCCATAATCCGTGAACCAACTGACAGGCACACTGTGCACCCGCAGTGCGTCCCTCACACCTGTGCGACAGCAACGAACGTCAAGACTCCACACGATCACACAACCGCGACTCACGCGTTGCTGCCCATCAGTGCCAAAAATGCGTCAACGACGCCCGATGTTCAACACTTCTCACCAACTTGCTCAGCAGTCCTTTACCACCACATCATTCCGTCCGATTATTTCTGGCCTGCAGCACACCAGTGCCATTGACTTCATACTGGCGTGTGTTTCCTTCTCCCCGTGATGTACTGGCCTATTGCACGTCAAAATACTCGGGCTGCCGCCGCCTGCGAAATGGGCTACTGCCCTGAGCCACCCCCCTACAGCCAGGGGGTGTTTCCTTCTTCCCGTGATCTTGTCGACATACGGCGTCTCCAGACAATTAGACTACTACCTCGCAAATGACTATCCCTCAGAAGGCCTTTTATGCGATCGGCTTCACACCAGCGCCTATTTCCTTCTTCCCGTGATCCACCAGTCAAACACCGAGTCGATCCAATGAGGCTGAAACCAGTTGCAAAGGGAGGCCGCCCGGGTGGGGGGGATTATGTACAGACGTCACACTGGGGCCAGTTTCCTTCTTCCCGAGACTGATGCCCGCGAATTACTCTTGGCCAAGGCGTCCTCCGTCTGCCTGTTGGATGAACGGATTCTGTTCGTGGCACCCTCAATTCCTTCAAAGAAGCCTTCACACTGACTATCCATGAAGCAGCAACATGCCTCCCCAAAACCCATCAGAGCATCGGTCAAATCTTGACACCTCCATCCGCACCAAGCGGTGCCACCGTTACCAACGACGAGCTCACGAACCGGTTCACTCTTGTCCTCTTGCTCCCTGCGTCACAGAATCAAGCGTAACTCGCTTCTGCTGGAGGACAGGCCAGAAAACAGACAGTGGTAGTGGAGTTGCCTACCTGCGGACCAGGCCCAACTTGTCCCGAGACAGGCATTTCAGACCTCACTTACATCGTGAAGGAAATTTTTTCTCGGTGCTTTATTGCACAGTCAAGAGTCGGAAAACAGACAGTCGCAGCAGGTGTTGGCCTCCCTTACTGGCGAGCTTGTGTTCAGTCACCATATCGTAACCTGTTCACTCATATTTTATCCTATGGCTATCATCAATATCGTGTCGGAATGGGGGCAGTCGATCCAACACCACAATATCTTGACAAGAATGGCAACACATAGGAATCCACCTACTGAACAGACTCTATATCTTTGTCTGGATCGTCCGCATTTGAACGTTCTCACGACGCATGTAAAGCCCTTGAGGCGCGGGCATCTCCAGCAAGAGCACAGAGCGCGGGTGGCCTCTCACAGAGGGCTCTCCCAGATCTTCCGTACTGCAAAGCTTCATGAGCGGTGGTGACACTCTCAACGGTGTCTGTGGTGGTCGCCCTGGGAAACGTCACTTCCACTGATGACCCTCGCGTCCTAGCGACATGGATTGGGGGGGGGGTTGCTCTCCGGCTGGGGCGCAGCCTTGTGGAGAGGCGACGGCCGCTGTGGCAACGTCCTGGGGTGCTCCTCATCCTTCTCTGTGGTGGTTTAGAATAGCAACCTGAGCGCCCCTGATTCCTAACAGGATATCCCACCGGATGATGCATTGTGCTGGGTATGGGCGCCGTTGGTAATCTGTGGAGTGGACCATGCGGAGTGCACCAACCCCTGGTTGATCTGAACAGACGAAAACTTTGTCATTTAACTGCTGGTCGGGTGGCGGAGAGAATTGAATGCGTCACGGGTAAGAGACAGAATTTATAGTGAAAGAGAAGGTGGTGTCAGTCAGGCACATACGATATGAGAGAGAGAGAGAGCCTCTAGTTAGTTTGTCGGAGTAATCATGCATCCGTCACCAACGCCTCACCAGTAGTGCAGCACAAGTCTACAAGTTTGTTTCCTTGAGCTCGTGAGAGCCACAAAGTCCACAGGTTGTACGCGCCACGACTCAACAGACCTGCAAAGGCCACAGGAACAAAAGTTCAAGCAAGCTACGTCCACAAGGCTATATCAGCGACGCTGTGTCAACGAGACCGGAAGCCAGTCTACGAGTCCCACGACTTACCAAGCTCACAAGACTGTAAGACACAGGACCAGAAAAGTCCACAAGTAACGAGTCAAAAGGTCCGCGGGTTCGAGTCCAACTCCAATTCCATGGGAAGCCCACAAGTCAAACCCGTTGTTGCAGGGGGCACACACCAGCAAGCGAGTTTCGTCGGCCACAAGTCCTAGTCGCGGGCCAAGTCGCAGTCATTGAGTCCGTATGCTTATGAGCTCACACAACGTCTACACGTACGTGTCCTGGGACAGTGTTTACCCAATTGGCTGGCAAAGGGGCCTGACGCGCGCCCGAGCACTGTGGCCTGTGGCCCCAAAACGACCAGGAGATGCCAAAGGAAAGCATTCAAGGGTCATATAATCATCTTGTGTTCTTCTCTCTTCCTAGCATGGCCTGCTTCACGCATATGAGCCACGGATTTGCAGACGATGGGGTCCATGGAGCTCACAGCAATCGCATCAACTCTGAAGTCATGAAGAGGTTGGCCGCAATTCAGAGTACGGCGACGCCGTGGCACCTGATGCCAGAATTGATCGGCTGCCCATGCTACTGCAGCCAACTCAAAGTATACGCCAACGACGAAGTCGGATGTTTTCCATCGTCAACGTACTTTGTATCTCTGCGCCGGCTTTCGTCGTCGGCACTCTGGACTACCAGCATCATTAATGATTCTTTGGGTTTTAGGCGCTGGCGTAGGTGCCTTTCTTGGCAGGTTACAGTAGACCTGGACTGTTAGCTGCACGGACATAGCGTCACTGTGGTGCCGCTCGGCATTCCCCAAGAAGTTGCCCCATGGCTGTGCGCTGAACGATGATTGTATCTTGCTTGTGACCATTGTGGGACTGTACCACCTCGTCCGCGACCGGGTGCGGTCCCCACTCCTTACGCCTTCCCATCGAAAATCATCTGGGGTGCTGTCTTGGGCCTGCTCTGGCTGCTTGCCACCGTTTTTGTGCTTATCTGTGTATGGAGGAAGAAGCCGAGGTTTGAAGCTCTCGTCCAGTGGTGCATTGATCAGGCTACCCTTTCTCCGTGCTATTGCTTTGTGTATGACGATGCTGCATCCTCCCAGAGGTGACTGAGACGCTACCGGATCGGTGAACGACGTCGGATCGGGCGCTCGCCTCTCACACGCGTAAAAATCGTGGGGTCTCTAGAAACCTCAGATGCAGGTAGGTAGTGCGACCGGGAACGCTGTCGTATTGTCAACAGGGCATTCGTTCGCTGGAAAGTATCCGTCGTCTAGCACTCGCGCCTCGAGGTTGTTTTTGTTCTCATCGCTCGCCGTCACAGAATCCCTCGTCGTCATGTGTGTTCTCAACCTGGAAGAAAAATAGCGGATCATCATGAATCTCTTGTACCTGGTGGACGCCGCGGTGCAGTAGCGAGACCCCCAAGCCGCCACAATATAAATCTTCATATGGTCCCCGGTACCCTGTCCCTCTTCATTATATGCACTTTCGACTTCGAGGGGCGTGATGAGTGTGATTAGCAGGAAAAGGTCTAGCATCAAGGCTCGAGGCCAGGACACCGTCCTGAAAGGGACAGAAGGATGTAAATCCTCAGAGGCTGTGGAATTCGGGCTGGACCCGATCGAGAGATGTCGGCGCGGGTGAGGAGGGTGCGAGAAGGGTCAACAGGGGCGAGTATGGTCATGCCTAATGCCACTCCATCGAAACTTCGAGTTCTCGGCCCAGTCTTGCCTGATCTTTGGTCCGCAGCCATGAATCCGCGGCACACCGCATCAGATGGATTACAGAAGCGCAGCCCCCTTCAACGGGCATGTTGGAGACCAAGCGTGCAAGTCAAGGCGGTCGGACGGGTCAGACTGGCACATACACAGCCTTTGGTGCGATGGTCTGAGGTCGAATGATAGTCCGCGCCTCATGCACTGGCTCCGGAGTTTCAATTACTCCGTACTCCGAGCTCTCGGCGTACTATTCAGGTGCCGGATTATTCATACTCCGGACCCGCGCACCACCTGGTTGCAACCCCGCACCAGTGAACATCTCCAACTCCAAGACACGTGATATAATGCCACTAAAAGGCATCATCACCATCCTCGATATTAAGTCTCTACCTACCGTCGAGTGACTGGGGCTCAGAGTCCCTTCAGTATTTTCTCACAAGGCCCCTTGGTACAGGAAGGCCCAATGTCACATGAGTGGTCCCGTCATAAGTACGCATCACACAGGCAAAGCGCTGGTAGGCTGGCACAGATCGCCTGTGCCGGAGCCCACCCCCCCACAAGAGCGACCAGGAATTCTTGAGATCCTGAGACAATGTCGGCTCGACGGCGTTGAATCAGCTGATCTGAAAAAGTAAAAACTTCAACTGCGGGTTCTCGACTCCGACGTCAAGATTTCTTGAATTTTTTCTAGAGCTCGTGGCTATGAGGAGGAGGAGGAGGAGGAGGAGATGACGTCCTTGGACCTTTTTTCGTTCTTGTTCCGCACGGTCCGTCGCCCCCCGTTGGCACCTGGACCAGTCGTGAAGCACAACAGGTCACAGTCTGAAGAAGCAAAGGCGCAGGTGTGGGGGCTGATGGAAAGGAAGGCCGGAAGTTTCTTGTACCTCGTTCGACTCCCCTCTGCCAGCTTCGTGGAACGAATATATGAGTCTCTGGACTCTCTGGGATAAGAGGCCAGTGGAATACAATAGCGTCCTGTCAGGGCGCGAAGAGTGCAAGTTTGATGACTTGATTGGTTTATTGGTAAGGAAGGAAGGAAATCTAGTCAGGTACAATACAATCTGTCATTGTATATATCTCAGATGGGGTTGATCTAATCAAAAACGTATACGATCAGGAGAAATTCCCAAGGAAAAAGCGAAAAGGAAGAACGATCACTCTTTAGTCCATATCCATGTCCACGTTGTCGCCACTCTCTTCTTCGCCACTTCCGCTTTCCCAACTTGCGACGTCGCTCTCGTCATCGGGGATATCAGCCTCTATCTCAAGCCGGAACCATTCCCACCTTAGGTCTTGGACCTGCGCTGCGTGACAGATTCTTTCGATCTTGGACGTGTTGCCCGCCGCCGCGGTGCCGTCGCGCATGGCCTTGAACAGGCGGCGCCAGGCCAGGGGGTCGTCGCCGAGGGTCGGAATTTTTTCCCGCAGGTAGTACAGACAGCAACGCTCCAGCTCGCGCCCGTTACGGCTGTAAGTGTCAAACATGGAAGGATTGATTTCGCAAGCTTGTTCATCATCCCCGGCGTCCTCGAGGTCTGGGACTCCTTCTAGACGCAGGAGGCCGGAGAGGGAAGCGCCAAAGGGAAGGGTCATGAGTGGCGGGGCTCCCCAGAGGAGCACGCCGGCGATGCCTGACCAGTCGGGCCGGACAATGATGTTATTCACGTCGAGGAGAGGGTTGTGCGGCACCATGGGCCAGTTCTTGCCAGTGTCGAGGTTGCGGCCACGACGATCCCATCTCGGCGGCAGCGGCTTGCACACAAAGTCAACAAAATGTTTCATGATGTTGAGGTACTTTTCCTGATTGACCCGCAGACCGAGCCGGTCGATGTCGGCCGCGATGGGGCGTCCGACGGGGGCTTCGATCCGCCACACAAACAGCTTCGTTCGGTGTTTGCCCGCCACGTCCATGTGCCCAACGTAGGTGTACTGCGGGACGAAGTGGTCGTACGCCTCTCTGGCCTGGGCGAGTTGGTCCTCGTCTAGCGTCTTGGGCGTGATGTAGAACAGCGTCATGTGGGTCGGGATGGAGACGGAGGGATCTATGATCTCGACCATGTAGCTGTCGGGGAACTGGAACTCGGAGGGGTACGCGTGCACTTTGAGTGGCCACTTCCAGGCCGCGAATTCGACGCCCTCTCCCAGGTATTTCTTGAGGCAGTAGTCCTCGCACTCGGTGCGGTTGAGGTGCGGGCGGCGGTGGAAGAAGTCAACTATGAGCTTGATCGCCGCTGGCTGAAGTCGCGAGCCATTCGCGGCCGCTTCCAATCCCGCCGCGTCGGGCCTCGACCAGTCCGGGAAACAGTTCGCGCGATCGCTGTGCGAGTCGCCAGAGGTTTTCTTTTGGTGAAAGATACTCGGCTTTCCCTTTACTTCGGGCCTCATCCAGTCCGGGACATGGTTCGCGTGACCGCCGTGCGAGCCGCCAAAGATCCCGAACTGAACGACAGCCGGCTTCTCACCTGCGCCGGGCCCCAACGGGTACGGGAAATAGTCCGCGCGGCCGGCGTACGAGTCGCCAAAGTCTCCCTTTTGAGAGACACTCGGCTTTCCATTTGCGTCGGCCAAGCTCGGCGAATCCGTCTTCACCGGGCCCGGAACAGACGCGGTGGCGTCCAGCAGCTTGAGGAGCTTCCATCTCTGCAGTCGGACGCAACCTTCCAGGTAGAACAGGCGGCTTGTCTCCTTGTCATCCAGCAGCTGCTCATGCCACCCTGAAACATCACTGGTTGACACTCCTACGTAGCCATCCTCGGGAGGAACATACTCCCTATCGAAGGGCTGGATCGGGATTGTGTCTTCACCCTCGTCGTCGCTCGAGTCCGAGCTGAAGCTCATTTGTGAATTCGAGCCCCATGAGCTTCGATCACACGGTAGAGAATCTAGGTCACTGCCTTCGTCATCGCTCATGTTCGCATCCGCCATCTCATCACACGCATTCACGTCGGTTGGATTGGCGTTCGTGAGAGCACCGGCCTCGTCGTCTGTGGTGTAGCTCGGATTAGGGCCCGCAATGCTATCGATGATCTCGAGTTTCTGGACTGAAAGGGCGAGGGTGGTGACATTCTCTTCCGTGCGTGGTCTCTTCTTGGTTAGAGAGGGGAGGGTGTTGATATTGTCTCCCGTATATGGTCTCTTCTGAGCTGGAAGGGGGAGGGTAGGGATCTTATCTTCCATGCTGTCCTCGATCTTAACTTTCTTGACTAAAAGGGCGAGGGTGGTGACATTCTCTTCCGCGAATGGTCTCTTCTTGGCTGGAGGGGGGAAGGTGGGAATGTCATCTTCCGTGCGTGGTCTCTTCTTAGCTGAAGGTACGAGGGCAAGAGCAGGAACGGCAGACATTTTGTTCTTTTGTCGAGGTTTGAGTACTTGGTTTAGTAAACGGAGTTCTTTAGTAGAGTAAGGGTAGTTCCGTGGTCGACAGAAGAGAGCTCCTTGACCAAGACTTAAGTACTCGATATCGCACGGGGGTCGTCCATATAACAAGGATCATGCGAGAACAAGGGACTTGTGTGTGCCAGAACCCAAAGGCAAGAACAAAGGCGACGAAGAAAAAGCCTCTGGAAAACAAAGACAAGCCCTTTGATTGGAGTGGTGTGAGACCAGGGGCCGACCACCGAGCTCATCGCCTGCCTGGGACACACGCCGCAGATAGGACTCATTGCCTGAAACATCCCTCCAATGGTCCGGGACTTGGACTTCGAGATCGTCTTGTTCACCTTGTCCTTTTTGTCTGTCCCAACACTCTGTTTTGTCCTGATATTAGGCGTTTAGTTGATCCGGGGAATATCGCTAGCTAACCCCATTAAACCTATCGTCCATGCAAGGCTTACCTGGGGACAACTTGACAAAGGGGAGCCGGACTAATCTTATTGCTGAGGCTATGTTGGCGTTATTTGGATAATGTGGTGCTTTGTCCCCTTTGTGTGGTGGGGCGACGGGTTCGAGAAGTAAGTTGAAACGGTTCCGTACAACAAAAGTATTTGGAATCAAGCAAAGGAGGAATTCCTGATTCGGAGTAGCGTGGCACGTGGCTGGCAATGCTTCCAAATACTTGCCATTTATAGCCTAGTACTATCTTAATAAGAGCGCTACTAGAAAGGGTATAGGCTTGTTCGGACGTTTACCTGCTCTCGGGCCCTGATGTGGCACTACAACCAAGCCAGAGGGACCCTGAGGATGGCGGAGTGTTCGAATATCCCGCCACGACCTGCGCTGGCGTCCAGAGTCTGTGCACAACGGACCCAGGTGATGATGACGGTGACAGACTGTCTCCCTGGCCTGGAATACCAAGTTCCAAAAGCAAGGTTCGAAAGTACCTCATAGTTCGTGCGCAATCGTTTTTAGGTTGTATAATTTTCGGGGAAATTGCGCAGATGCGCCGCGTAGTCTCTACACTCTACACTTTCTGCATTGGAGGGGTATTCAGATCTCGGTCAAGGCGGATGTGGGATTCGACATGAGCCACGTATGTCGGCAACTGTCCCTTGCGTGTTTCACTACTGTCGTTCTGTCATGTTGTGCCGTTGTCATGTGGTGAAGCCGCCTTGAGGCTGCCATTGTCGTTGGAGCCGGCGGAATTGTTCGAGTTGGCCTTGGTATTCTCTCAACTCCACGTCGCGTCGGACGACCATCTGTCCTGCTCACTGGCTCCTCCATGGTCAGGGTGAATCGTGGTACCGTCGATGGCGGCCGCCCGTCTTCAACCAAGCGCACTCCTAGCAGACATTGATGTCCCGGCCCAACATATTCCTCTACTACATAGATATACAGAGCACCTAGGGTGGTGGATATTATATCGAGTTGAGGCTCCGTTTCGCGAGAAGGCCGTCTTTTGGCAGGCTCCTTGATGTCTTTCTGGGCGACTTAATCTCTCGGTCTTGTACAATCTTTTGATTTGTGTAGATTGAGGGTCTTTTGTTCGAGACACTTATCGAGGTAGACGAGCAGCAGCAGCGGTTCGGGAATCCAGGTCCTTGTTTGTTTGTTTGCCTGCGGATATCTCTGGACTTTTGCTTGCGAAATGCTCTGCTTGTTTATTTTGCCTCACAAAAAGCTTGATGGAAAGACCGGAAATACTGCTCCCTCTTTGAGCACACCCAGCTAGATGCAGCGCCCTGAGCTTCCTGCAAAACTGCGTAACCCCCTTTCAAGATTTCGGTACAACGGGAATGGGACAGCCTTGCTTTGTCATTGTGTTCGGTGTGCGAGAAATACTGTGCCATGCCGTCCACGTGCCTAGTAGGTATCAAACACGAACGCCGCTGTAGCGATAGCTCCTTGGTCCTGTCGGGCAGAGATAGGATGGAAGGAAAGGATCAGGTGTGAGCCGTTGGTAGTCGTCGTCGTCATCGTCATCGAGGGTTTCCCTCAGAGTGACCTGGCCTAGTGAGCGATATGCTCAATGTAAACACATCCAAGCCGTGCTGCGCTCGATTGTCAATTTAATATCGGAACTTGAGAGAATCAGTGTGTGAGCTTCACTCGCCACCCAGGAGTCACCACCAACCCCCTCTGGAGGCCGCCCTCCCACTGCCTCACCCTCCATCACACATCACTGAGAACCCCACTTTTCTTTCTTTCTTTTTTCAAGTGTTATCATTTATAACCGCGAAATTCCCAGCAACAATTGTCGGATCTGGCCTGCATCAATCTGTAACATCGAGTCAGGGTTTTCAAATCTCAACCACCTTGGTTTACATACTTCCAGATCTTGGCGCTGCCCATCAGGAATTGATAGCTGCAATCTGCATTGTTAACAACAATTACCAAAAGGCTCATAGCGAGAGAAGGGGGAGGGTAAATTATGGGGTTGAGCGCTCACGGAGGAAGAAAGAGGAGGAGGACGAGCAGGAGGGAACCACGACGGGAAATGAGAAGGGCTCCTAGAGTCCAGGAAACAAACAAAAAAAAAAAAACTGTGTCCATTGTACCAAGGGCTACAGTTTTCTCCCAAGTGGAGTTTTTTTGGTAGTTTTAATATCTAGTTATTTTTGTGTGTGTACATGTGAAGTTGTGACATACGCGAAGCTGTACGTGAATTGCTACTCCATAATATACCGCTAGTATTATCATTGCTGAGAGGCATAGGGCTTGGGATTTAGTCCCGGAGGATCTGGCTATACTCTCCAAGACCTTGTAACACAATGCGCACATACAATTCCCTAGGAGGTCGTTTAACTCTGTTGGTGGGGAGAGCTAATGAGTCTGCAACGTGGGACATAAATGCACTGAAACCAGATCGAGTAGTTTTGTCACGTTCAACCTCGAGCTCGAGCTCACAAAGAGGGAGTGTCTCGTGTCATCATATCATCATAATGACCTTCCGGGCAATAACGCAGTTCAACTTGCTCTGCAGAAGTCTTAGTAGACATACAGATGGCTGATCCATGTCAAAAAGCCAACTCTGCCGTACATGGACCACAAGCTCCCGGAGTGAGTATTGTTATTGCCATGTTCATTTCGCTCCAGGTCATGTGGCGGCTTGGGGCAATGCAAAGGAGTCCGAGCAGATGTGGTCCACCCAAGATGCGAATTGCAAAGCAGCGATGAATGTTTCCTCGCTGGAATCTCGACGCAGGCCTCAATTTTGGCCCACGTAACCTCGCACCGTCACCGCTGTTGCTCAGGCTAACTCCCGCCTCTTCATGCGTGGCTCAGTCTCAGTATACCTATTGAACAATAGTGTGTTCATCGGGTGGCACAGGGCGTTGGAGGCCAGGGTGTTCAACAACCGCGAACGGTGTGAGTTGCAGAATTGTGTGAAGGTCGTATGGGAGTATCCTGAGAAGTCAGGGCCATTGTTTCAGACGCCAACAGTATGACGTATGTAATAAAGAAGTTCTTGCTGTATGTACAGACTACAACAGTCAGACAATGCCTGAAGTCAGACGTGGACAAGATGAGTGTTGTCGGCTAACCTTCCTTCCTGTCAGTCGGAAATAACATAGTCCGTAGTCCGGCCGGTGTCATGACGTCAGCGTCTACGGCGCGTCCTTAATTATTTCCGTCTCGGTCTCACAAACAACTTGTCTGTCACCAATATCAGCTGCATCGCTTCTCAATCTCACGTTGGTGCAACCAAAGTACCGCGTGGCCAGAAGGCGAAATAACAAGCAGTTCATTTGCACCTCACGCTCCCGCGCCGCGCAGTACCTTGTTGCTGCGTCGACGTTCGTTGTCGCGCCGATATTATCAGTTCGCGCCACGACAAAGACCTCATTTGGCAAAAATGGCCTTCGTGAATGATTCCGCCGGGCAATCTTCCCCCTCTATTGATCCCCCACCGTCGCGCGCGGCCTCTGATTCACAAGTCGATCTCCCTCTCC
The DNA here is from genome assembly GCF_001642475.1 of Fonsecaea monophora. Classification (NCBI taxonomy): domain Eukaryota; kingdom Fungi; phylum Ascomycota; class Eurotiomycetes; order Chaetothyriales; family Herpotrichiellaceae; genus Fonsecaea; species Fonsecaea monophora. Next base: position 105,539 of record NW_019173989.1, on the reverse strand, counting down.
GTGTCCAGAAGACCTTGGATTCTGAGCACACAATCACACCGTCGCAAGACACGACCACACCTCTCCAGCAAGCTGTGGGCCTGGATCAAACAGACGATGCTCGAAAATTTTTACAGTATTGTCTCGACGGCCACAACCTTGAGTTTCCAGACAGACCCCGCGAGTTCATCGTACCTGAGTCGTCCTTTGCCCTACTGCTCGAGGATTCTGAGTTTGAGTCTCTCAGTAGAGGGTATGCACACCCTTCTTCTTATGTGATCTCTATCAAACAAGATACTAATATCACCCCGCATGCTTAGATTCAGAATCTCATACAACTCCCACAAGTCAGTCCTCACTCTTTCACCTACGCCTGGCCGAAGACACGGTAGAATCATCGGATGGCTCGGTGATGTCGCCAAAGAGAAATTAGATTCGGCTGTCCGGCACAAACTCTGCATAATACGTGGCGAGGATATTGATTTCGAAGGAGAATGGGAAGGGTCACATAAAGAGCCAGACTTGGGTATCGCATGGATCGAGGACGTTGGTGGGACCGCCTTACACACTGTTGTCGAAGTTGGTGTTTCACGATCTCGTCAAAGTCTACTCAATTTGCGAGACCTGTACTTGAAAGGAACGTCCGACGTCTCCAGGTTGATCTTGGTCGATCTTGTCACGGACCCCGAGTACACAAGCCCCGTGGACCTCGACATCCGTGAACTCTGGGCCATTGACAGAGCGGATTTCCAATTAGATTCGGACCTGGGGCCACTTTGGTACAAGGGTGTCGAGTGGGTCGGGAAGAGCACGCTCGTCTGGGAAGTCTGGGAACGAAATCTGGACCACGGAGGAGAGCCGACGCAGATCTTTTCCGCAACCATTGAAGCCGGTGACTGCGAAACCCGACTTCCATTCTTCGAAATACCCGCCACGACCGCAACCGGTATCGAGGCTGTTACAATTGGGCCCGCGGATCTTCGCGTAATCTGGCAACATTGGTGGAAACACGCCATCATAGACGAGGCATTGAATCGGATGTGCAGCCATGCCCGAAATGCGAACAGACGTGGAAACAAGGCCGCGGAATTGGCGGGGGAGAAAGACAAGTCAGCCAAGAAGAGAGAAGAAGCTAACTAGGAACGCGCGGAGCGCGCACATCGTCGATCGCAACGTTGATTCCTGGACAAAAACGACACGCAAAAACACAGGTGGTGATGGATCTTATGCCCCGGTACGCGAATCACAGTCCTGGAGGCGGCTTTTTCAAGGCGACAGGAGATCTGATCACCACGCCTCACCTGTTTTTACAACAACAATAGCACGAGGTCTGGGTCAGGGTCAGGAATAGCCTGGCCGGCAGAGCTCACCAAAGTCCTTGCAGCTTTTCACAGAATCTCTGTCTCTCTCCTACTCTTGTATCTGGCATGTTCTTCCAACTCGAGGTCACATCAGAGCAACGTCGAGCCGCAGGAGGGAGTTGAGAGAGCGGGAAGATAACGAGAGGAGACAGAGAGAGGCACTTGCTGCATTTCACTACCACCCATAGGGTGAAGTCGTTCATAGAAAAAGGCCTGATTGACAGACTACTTTGCTCACCGCCGGTGGTAGAGGTGTAGAGGAAAAAAAAAAAAATGGAGCATATCGCCTCCGCGTATTCATGTCCCGCAGTAAAGTTCAAGTGACGAGGTCCTCTCTCTACTTCGCCCTTCCCCCCCAGAGATCGTGTGCCCTTGTGGGCAAATTCCCTAGTCGCCCATTCGCCCAATCAGCCCCTGATGATGCGGGCTCTAATTTCGCACCGACCAAACCGTCGTCGTCGTGGGCCATGATGGGCAAATCTTTCCAGCAATGTTCCGCGCTCTTTCTTCCCACGCCGTGTATTTTAGCCGCATCATGCTTGCCTCACGATCGTGTAATCCTGCCTGAGCAGTCCCGTCCAGTGGTTGGCCATACATAGTATTATCTAACCGGTTTGTCATTTGATTGGAAACCAGCCGATTCCATATTAACGAGAGGGGAAGGCTCTCTCTCCGGGAGCCAGCCTGGTCGATCACAGACGTGAACAGCCTCACGAGGCATTGGAGTCGATGAGGTTGTAAGATGGAGGGCTCAATCTCAAAAGGGTTGAGGTTGTGTCCGTGTGAACAGATCCCGCGTTGTAAGTGGCCAAGTGCCGAGGGACCGGGCTCCGTGACTCCGATCGTGGTCGACACAACGAGGATTCATTTAGGGGCCAGACGATAGTGCTGTTCAGGACAAAACAAAGAGAAATGGAAAATGTACTCGCTAGAAGAAGACGAAAAAAAAAAAAAGAGCAAGAGTGTGGGAGATTGATTGATCAGGATGCCGGGGAAGATGGGAGGGAACAAAGATTGATGGCCCTTCAAGGGTATTTTTAGATATTTTCTACCTTTTTTTTTTTCCCTTCCTTTTTTTTTTTTTTTTTTGGGGGTTGTTGGTTTACCAGAAAGAATATCCCACATCACAGGAGTATCTACTCTACAAATGCAAATGCAATACAATACAATTCACTGAACAGGTCCACAGGCCCACAGGTCAAAACACTTGAAAGTCATGGACCGTGTGTACCACACCACACCCACCCTGACTGCTTGTTTTCGTCTCCCCTCAGCCAGCAGAAATTCCTCCGTCGTGCATTCTGTGTCCATGTGCGAGCAATATTCCCCCCCCTCTTTCACCACCAAAAGCATCAACAAAAACTTCACTCCCAGGCAGAGGCCAATCCTTTCTGAACGAGAGCACGATACTCGGATGTCCTAAAATAGTCCGCGGGATATACGGATCCGGAGGGGGGATTGAGCCTTGGGACTGGCCAGTGCTCATACGGAGTGACATTTAATAGCATCCGCGCTTTGCGTTCAGTCTTGGTCACTTGTATGCGTCGTTCGAACCTCTCGTCTCTATCCACAAACAAGACCTCCTTGACTTGCAGATATTTGAGGAAGAATTTAGTAGCCGCCCTCCAGTGCTGTTTAACCACCATGTCGTCTCGCTGTCTAAGCGGCATCTCCAAGCACATTCGAGCGTAGAGGAGTCTACGCTCTGTGTGTGCCAAGAAATTCTGAAACACGACAAGAGGCGGCAATGAGATAGCCTCAAGTTTCGATCTTCGGCAAACATCCTGAGCTACTGTCGCCAGGTTGTTATATGCGGCCTCAATGCGGAGAACTTTGAGGGCCTCCGGTAGCTTGGGAAAAAAGTCGGAGGAGGACACTACCTCCCGTGAGAGGCAGAGTTCTTTCAATCCAGTCAGTGCCGCCAAGTCAATGACTCCAGTATCCATACCGGCTTCATAGCAGTAACGGCGATGGAGATATAATTTCAACAGCTCGAGACGCGGTTGACGACGAGCCAGTATTACCGCTAGGCCATTGAGCGCGTCGGTCTGCATGCTGTTTAACATGGTCCACGGAGAAAAAATGGGCACTTCCAAATCATGGAGGTACTCGTACTCCAGGGTCTCGAGTGCTCTAGGCAATCGCAGGATGGACGCGAGAGCATTTGGGGTCAAACCCCGAGCCCCTAACAGGACCAGATGTTTCAACGGCGTGGAATGAGGTATCGGGAGCGAGTCATCATCGTCATGAAAGAAGGGTACAGAAATTTTCAGCGTCGTGAGCTTGGGTAATTTGAGCAAAGGGTTGATGCAAACTCGATGGCCACACATGCCGACCAACGTGCACTCGCGCAACTCGGGAAAGGCACTCGATGCGAGCGTCGGCTCGAGGGCGGCGAAGAGTGACCAATCTCTGGAGCTAGGTCCCACAATGTGCAAGACCTTGAGCTTGCCGAATTTGGGAAGATCACAGACCATGTTGTCGTCGTTCGAGTTGTTCCGCAGACGGTTAGGAAAGACAATGAGACGATTGACTAGGTCATATCGGTGCGGATGTTCCATCAACACGCGAGTTAATTTATCAGCTTGATCTTGGTCGGCATAACTGAGAAACCGGAAAAACGCAGGCTCGGACAATCTGTGTAATGCTTTGCATGTCTGCCGAACCTTTCTGACGTGTTGTCGATTTGCTGGGAAAATGTCGCTGTCCAGTAAGTCGATAATATCCAAGAGGATTTCCGTGGGGAGCTTGAGTAGTGTCAGCGGTCTTTCGATGCGAGACTCCATTCCGTTTGGGTAGAATTGCGGGTGCAAGCGATGGATAAGAAGTTGTGATGAGAAGAAGATGGATTCGGGAGGAAATGATTCGATATTTATGGAGGTCGTGGGCAAAGGCTTTGCCAGGGCAGTTGAGACACAAGGCTGTGAGTCATGAATGAAGTTTGCAGGCAATGTACACAGGCAGTGCGTTTGTGTGCGTGAGCAATGCCCTGATTCACTGGCCAAAGCAAGCTCCGTTCTTTGTCGACTAGAAAGAAACTATTTCCGTTTCCACTCTTGAATGCCTGTTTTCTTTTTCCGAGACTCGGGGAATGGCCATTGTGCACATTCCCTTTAATCTCACAAATGACCTTTTGTTGTGAGCTTCTCCTTTGACCTTCAATAACCACCGATTGAGTCAATGCCACCGACTTTGGCTATGGCGATGTTGTTGTGCATCGAGTCAGTCGGACTTTGGGCGCCACAACTGTCCGTCCTTTCGTAGCTGCTTCGTGACATGCGAGGCACTGGGTCGAATTCGGGTACTCGGCGGACCCGTCGACAGCGGGTAGTAGTAGCGTGCTGGTCGATCTCCGCCAGGCTGAGGTGTGGCTTCATATCCATTTGACAGAAAGCAAGAAATCGCTCATGGCCAGCTAAACTGCACGGAGAACTCAGCACTCGGAGCCAACCACCGCTGGCCAGGAAGGAGGTTTCCCTCTGTACATACCTGCACCGCTTGCGTCTGATCAGATGTCAGTCTTCGAACCCGCTGTGTGTCTTGAATCCATGAGTTATTACACAAAGAACTGTACAAGAACAAAGGTTACCTACACAGCTGACTGCGTGGTTTTGCCAAAGCGCGCCGCGGGGCTCGCGCGTCAACGGAAACGTAAGCGCCATTTCACGTGACCATACTCCGCAATAGTTACAGAGGAAGGAGGCCATGGGCTGCAAGCTGCAGGTTGCAGAATGCGGGATATGGGATACGGGTCAACTAAGATTAAAATCGGCCCTGTACCTGTTCCTCCCTCTCGCAGTTGATGAAACAGTCCAGAGAGATTTCCCAACCTTGTACGAGCCAACCAAGTCCGAGCTGTGTTCGTGTCCTTGGAATCGAACCCATTGCAGACCCGACTCGAGCTCTCCGAAGTCATGTGGGCATGGCTCTTGTATTGCACGTGGGCGAATAGTCCTTCAAGAGTTGTATAATAGAGGGAAGACGTTGACAACCCCAAACGCCTCGATCCAAGTTGCCGCAAGGACGAGCCTGTGCACCGAGCCGTTTAACAGCACATGATTTCTGCATGGTTCCTGGAGCCTCCGGCATCATTGCCATTGCCGTTGCCATAATAAGGTTCCCATCATTCAACCCTTTTCCCCACCCTGCTCGTCTTGGTCAACTGTAGCCACAACGGCCCAATACTCAGACTGGCCTCCAACGGCGGAGCGGAGCGAATTAGATCCAACGAAACCGCCTCCTCTAGGCCGGCAAAAAAGGGGTGTCCAACGGGACGGGAATCTTGTATCGGTCTCTGTTCCGGCTCATCAATAAATATGTCTCGTCGGGATACCATGCGTCGTCCGGCAGATGTGCTGAAAGGTCCTCGAGTGATAGTACCAATGTGGACGTTGAATCAGGAAATGCCCCTGGTTTTGCTTTCCCTACCCTCTGAATGTTCGGTATCGCCAGGCTATCGCTCTGTCGATGATATGGTATGGGAGGAGCGATGTGAATGTAGAAATACTGCCATGGCATACATAGCCCTATGACAATACTACCTATCCGTCACCTCCTAGCACTTTTGGGTCCTTCTGGGCTTCCCGAAGTATGTCCTTCATCGCAGAATAGAGCCTCAGGTCCGGTTTCTTCCACCTCTTGTCGTTTGGAAATACCTTCTCCCGCAGCCTATTGACCCATCGGACCAATGGCTGGTAGTACGGTGTGAAGTGCGTGCGCGCGATACTGACAAAATCAACCTCATCCCCTATCGTACCTCGTTTCAAGTCCGCCAGATTTTGATCATCCATGTAATTCCAATGGTCATACGTAGATGACTTGACTGCGGTACCCGGCCCTGTATAGTGGATGCATAACCAGAAGAGCACCCAGAAGAATGACTCGAGGTCATGCATGAAAGAATGCTGCTCGCCTAGAAGCGCCCCTATCGCCATGAACGCCCTCGTGCCGGCCTTGTGTTTTGCTCCAGAGGCGGCTTCTCGTGGCACCTGGATGGCAAGGTCAAGATCAATCAAGAAAGAACGCTGGGAGGGGTTGTTCTCGTCCTCGTTGATCATGAGATTGTTGATCGAGATGTCTCGGTGGAGAAACCCAGCCTTATACAAGGATTCGTGGCCACCAATGCAACCCTCCAGTGCAGCAAGGAGAGCCGATCGGGAGCTCGCCTTGTATATAGACTTCCCATAGTCACGAAGGACGACACGACGATGTACACGATTGGGTATTGTTTCGTCGCGAGCGTTCGTTGGAGATATCGAACAAGCCCGCTTGCTGGAGGGCAGGAGGGCGAGGACGTGACTGGATGATCGCTTCTTGCCGGCTGGGCGGCCGCTGGTGCTTTTGCTGCGACCTCTCGACGAACCCCTAGCCGCGGTGATACTCGGTGGCGGCATGGAAGGTTCCGGCCTCAACGGGTAGTTCGTAGCTGTGGCGACGTCGAGCCCGCCGCGCACATTGCCCCAAATGTCGTCATCTTTTTTGCCCACTTGGACAGTCTCGTGGTGATAGTATCGGGCCACGTTGGCAACATCTTGACTGGTTGCTTCGCGTAACAATTCGCCTTCCTCATCACGTTCGACATGTTGCCATGAGTCTTTGATGACGAGGGGTGTCTCTGGTTGTCCTTCTCGATAGGCTTTCCAGCAAGTCGTGGCCCTGCCAGCTGTGCGGCGTGTGCGTAGCATCAATCGGTCAATCATGACACGCTCTGTCGAATCATTCCGCTGGATCTCGATAAATCGTTTACCATCTGCGCCCGTCATGATTGTGGGATCAAGGCCAAGCTCCTCCTCACTCATGAGGGTAAACCCGATGATCGTGGACACAAAACGCTCCCCATCCTTGTTGATGTCGAATTGTTCGGATGCGATCCCCCCGAGCCGGTCAAACTCCCATATCCTCATGAGTGACCCGCAGAGGGTAAAGCCCAAGACGAAACGACGGTTGTCTTGAGCAGCGAGCACTTCTCTGGCGTACGTCCCAAGATCAAGCCACGCCTTTCCCGGCGCGTCGGCCGATGGATTGCTCTTCAGCTCGCCTGGTATGAGGATATCCCACCAGGTATGTCTGAAGCCTTCTTCGGTCTTGGGGCAAGCTAGGAAGGCGACGTCTAACTTGCGATCTGCAACTGAACCCTGTACGACCTTGTTGGGTTGTGCCAGTAGCCATCGTGGGTGCCTCGGGAGCGTCTTGTATATTTCTGCAAAGTTGACCAGTTTCTCGTGCACTCTTCTCAACCAGCGCAAGACGTCTTCTTCTTTTGCATCTCTCGGCCATTCGATCCATCCATCCTTGAAGAGTGGTTCGTTGCCTTCTTTACACTTCTTGAAGACAGCTGCGGATATCTCCTCGAGGTCTGCCACGCGCCCAAAAAAAGCCTCGTGAAATCGAGGAAGCCCGACGTAAAGAGCGCCGAGTTCTTTTTTGAGCACTCCGTCCACATTGTCGCGGAGCTCGGAGGTATTCATCAAGCTGCCCGTTGTCTGACGGAATGGGGTTTGGATAGGAGGGCATCGCGACGTCGTGGGCGGGGTGATTTCGGTGACGGCCTCGTAGACTCGGTCCCAGATGAGCGCATCATCAGGATCGTCGGCAAGGGCTGCCTGTAGGAGAGGCTCGATGCGGTCGAGGTCGAAATAGTTATCGGCGATCGTTCCAAACAGTCTGCGCAGGTCGGAATCAAGGCTCCCACAACCTGTCTTGGAACGGAGTTGGCTTGCGAGCGGCAGTAGTCGTAGAGAGATAAGAAGGGATTCCGCAAGTATTCGGATTACTACGTGTAAGTCAGAGGAGCGCAGGAAAACGAAGCTGGATCATCATGCCTCCTCTGTCAAGTTGGCCCAGCGCGTCCAAGGTGCACGGAATCTCCTTGTCTTTGCAGCTGAGTTCAAACGTAACGCGAACGCGATGGAAGACATCCTTCCCAATAGGATTGTCCTCGATAATCTTTGCCTGCTCTTGATCGTCCATCGCATCCGCGATGGTGTCGAGGTGGCATCGAGGGGGAAACCAGTCGCAACAAGGTGAAAGATGCGCCGCGCGCGCTATGCGTGGTCGTAGAAATTATTATCAGGCTCCAGTCGCCAAGACCACTTAGCAAACACGTAACCTAGAAGAACATTCCTCCGACAGCCAAAACTTTCCAACTCACCCCGTGATTCGGAGAAATCTTTCTCCGCCGCTCAGTCATCAACACAAGTAACTTTCCTTGTCAGAATGCTGGGGAATCCAAAGTCCTCCCGTGCCCATGCATTATTGAACAAATGCAAGGCAACCTAGAACCCGGGCAATCTGCGCACGATTCGACAGGATGAATCACATCAAGACGGATTATTGAGAACTGTTCAAGTAGCGTCGCCCTGATTGCGTCCGCGGAATTCCCTTGTTGTACTGTCTCACAGTGCCTCCGTTTCCGCCACTGTCACCCACTGAGCTAACAACACGTTGCTACCGCCGGCCCCATTCCAGGCAACTGTCTAGCTCGCGAATGAGAGCGGCTTCTGGTTCTGGGATTCGTTGATCCTCGCACCACCCCGATGCAAGCCATTCAACCACAAAAGAAGAGCAAAGCCAACGAGGGTATCACAGGGGGCAGGGTCGGGTAGCAAAGCTGGGGATGGATGGTTGCAATTGGTCGACTTCAACCAGCCCTTTGTTTCAAGCTGCTTGAAATTTTGCAGCTTCCGGTCGTATTGGAAATGTTCTCATTGGATGTATGATCGTTGTTGCGTCGACAAAAGTGCCCTCACCCCCTCGTCCAGGACTATATAAGTCTCTCTATCTACCCAAACCACCTCGCATCCTTCTGCACCACAACTCTTCTCTACTCCTCGCCCATTTCTATCGCATTCTCTCGTCCCACAAATATTCCCACACATATTCCCACATTGCAAACTTTGTTCCTCATCAGCCATGACCTCTGCAAGTGGACATGAGGGTCCCAACTCCTCCTCCACCGCCGCCGCTACCATTTCCTACCCAAGCGGCCAAGTGCAACCACTTGCCAGGTTGGATTTGTTGGACCAAGTTGTTTCGGGTAAGTCACTTGACCTGACTGACTACCTCCGGAGAAAGAACCGGACTCCAACTAATCTTCGATGAAACCAGCTCTCAGTCAGCAGACAAACAAGGTCCAGGCCCAGCTCGACGACAAGACGCGGGAGATCTGCGAGCAGCAGCACCTGTCAATGCGGCGCAGCGACGGCGTCGCCCGCCGCATGGACGGCCTCGCCACGTGTCTCGAGAGGTCGTCGCTCTGTCACGAAGACGCGGCCCGCCGCCTGGACACCATGACTCAGTTCGTGAACACCTTGAGTGCGCGTGTCGACGCCGACGGCAGGAAAATCGACGCACTGTCCGGGGCACTCGCCGACACAAACCAGTATATCAGGGGCGTGCAAAACTTGGCGCACGGCCGCATGAGCTCCCTCGAGGACAGAACCAGGAACGTTGAGCGCCAGGTCCATGGGGACAGGGCAGAGCCGCTCGCGCCGCCTCCCGCGCCCATGCTCATGGCGGCATCTATGGCGACGGAGCATCCAGCAGCGCCTGTGCTGTATCATCCTTTGCCACTCCCTGCAACGTCTGCACCGCAGCTTCCGGGGGAGGGTCCCGAACATCTCCTTCTGCAACAGCCACTGCATCGTCCAGTGGCGAGTGAAATGGCACGTTTGCCAACATTGACGAGCCCGCGCGAGGCCTGTGAACCCCCTCCTTCCTCGGATATTTCGGAGACGAACCCATCTCGCCAGGGCCTGAAACCGGGTGGTCCATTCCTTTGTGGTGCGAACAAGCCGTCCGCTCCGGCCTTGTAGACTGGCCCTGTCGCCGAGTCCTTGCCTGGCTTGGGAGAGGGCCACACCGCCGAAGTCATCAGCATCGGCATGTTTTCCTCAACCCCTCCTTGTCCTCGTCCTCCCTGTTGGATTTTCTCACAAACTGACGAAAGAGGAACCTCCTATAGACACTTTCGAATGAAAAACCCCCTCGGTTCCCCGTCTCCACTCTCTCGGTGTCGGTCTCGGCCCTGTCCCTTCGCGGTGCCTGCGGTACATGGCAACGATACCATGTCGTGTCATGTCCGGCCCGGCGTGGTCTTTTAGAAACAAAAGCAGGGAATGAGAAGGGAAGAGTTATGCATACATGCAGGACGCGGACGACAAGTTGTCTCTGCCACTGCTCCCTGTGCATATTCGTGTTGACTTTCATGGTTTTTGTGTCATTCGGAGGAATACACCTCGGGGGTCTCGGAAGAGAAGAGAAGGAAAAACGCAAGGGGGTATAGTATGTATGATGTCGGATATCGTTAGTGTTGTTGAATCTGGACTTTTGATCAGCTCGAATCAAGTGCCCCTAGTCTTTATCTCTACGAACATCGCGCGATTCGCATGACTTGATGCAATTGTAGCATAAAGGACAACCCCAGGAGGCTACGCAGTCGACAGCGAGCTCATTTCGTAGGGAGTGACCGGCCTTGTCGCGTCGCATATCCGCACACACACGCTGCCATATGTGAATCATGACACCGGAGTCAAGTCTGTCCGCCTTCTCGCCTCCCTGCCCTTCCTGCCAGCCTGATATTATGCAATGGCGTAGCACGGCGCGAGAAAATGCCCTCTATCTTGAAAATCGACTCGGTGCTCACAGCTCCCCAGTCAGACCTAGTCAATAAGTAGAAAACCAAAGGAAGGAAGTCAACATGGCTGCGGGGATCGGCTGAGCAGAGTGCAGCAGTAGAGCAGGAGCACAGTACAGTACAGCGTAGCACATTCTAGCAACCAATCTTGTGTGTTGCGGCGTGATGTGGTATAGAACGGTGTAGTGTGTGTGGCGTGGTGCCGCGTGGTTCATTGACAGACAGACTGCCATTGGAAGAATAAGGGGCCAAGGGCGCCAAGGGCTCGAGGCCCAAAGAGTACCCCGGAGAAAGAGTGCAAACAGCTCCTAGGCGCTTCTGTAGGTACCCTTCTTTACCCTTAAAAGGTATGCCCAGACGCTCTGTACACCCCCCTTAGCCTCAGTGCCTCCGTACCCCCAATAATCGACAAGTGCAAATTTACCAAGGACAAAATCAATTGTAGAGCCAATTCAAACACGCTCAAGATAACAAAAATCGCAAAATGTAAAAATGACAAGTAAGAAATCAACACCAAATCAACAAATGTTTAGCAAAATTCCGGCAGACTCTCCAGCCTACACTCTACAATGCCACAAGTACGGTAGGAATGGTAACTAGTCAATCAATCGATCAATCAATCAGTTATTCGTGGGAACAAGGGGATAGAAATGGAACGGGATGGATGAAACCGCAAAGCATTTATTCTTCTCTTCATGTCTGCCATGTCTACTAGTAGTCCTTGACTCGACTGGCTTTGACCAGCAGCGACGCGCACGGGCCTAACAATTGCAACACTGACATGGCCTCGGCCGAAGGTAATTCTGCTTGAAGATGGTCAGGTCGTTGCGCCCAAACACCGTCGGCCGGTAGAGGTAGGCACACGGAGCCTGGTGGGCCTGCGCCTCGATCTTGTCGTTCAGCGTCTGGTCCCCGTCCTGGAGGCAGGACCATCCATTTTTGTGAAACTCCATGCGTCGTGACAAAACTGACCACCTCTCGGTGACGACGACCCGTTTGCAGTCCGTGAATCGGTCCGTCAACTTTCTCAGTGCACGGGTCTGGCGGACGATGTGTCTGGCATCGCCGTCGTCCTCGTGAATGACGAACGACGTCCAGGGATTGTACTCGATATAGTGCTGGTAATCGAGGTCGATCTTGATGTTTGGGGGACACGAGAAGCGCTGGTCCTGCGTCGAGAGGTCGAAGAGTTTCTTAACAAAGACCTCTTGGGAGATCGGGCCGTTGAACCGAAGAGTCTGCAACGTAGGAGGGAGGTTGACGAAGCAGTTGACCGGGCAGACCCCGTGGTTCGAGAAGCTCAGTTCCTGCAATTGCTGGAGCGAGCGGAAATCAAGGTCTCCCGTATGTCGAGACACGGTGTAGAGACACGACGAGACACAATACACCTTGAGCGTCTTCAGGCCGGGTTGCAGGGAGCCCAGGGTCGGCAGTGTCGCGCCCAGGATGCCGGGGAAGCTACTGTCTGGCAACCTGTGGCAACTGTCGTCAATGGCCAGAGTCTCCAGCGCCGTGGGCATGCCCAATATACATGCGAGGACTTCCAGGTTGGCGAACGGAGAGACGAACAGAGTCAGATGCTTCAAAGGCGTCGAGTTGCGACGTGGAAGGTCCGGGTCCTGAGGGTCGACGTAAGGATACGACACAGCCAAGGAGCTGAGACACGGGCTTTGGAGGATCCGCTTGATCGACACGGGCCGCTCCACCGCCGAGATGATAGTGCATACTTTGAGCCTGACGAAGGTGCTGACGGTGATCGCATTGCTCAGCACGGAGAAGAATTCGTCGTTGGACTCAACCATGAACTCGCTCAGCCTGATTCTATCTCCGATCGACAACGTCTCAGTGATATGCAAGACCTCAAGATGGGGGAGCCGAGGAAGAAGCCTGGCCGTCGCTTTCAGGCTCTCAGCAGGCCACGCGTATTTGGGGTACGCAGCCACAGTCTTGACGTACGCACATCGTTCTGGTCGGGCCTGCAGGAGTCTCTCCATCCCTGTCGACCGTACACCCGAGGTGGTAATGAGGGTTCGACAAAACGCCGGCTCAGCCACCTCGGCCGTTCGTCGACAACACATCCGGAGTGCGTGGACGGTCCTAGGGCTGTCGTACGACACCAGGTCAACGATTTGGCGTAGCACATTGTCACACAGTCCCATGAGGCACGGGTTGGGCTTTTCAAAGTTTGACACGATGAGGGTCCTTGGTGTCACCGCCCGTGGCCCTGGGGTGGTCTCTCTCGATGAAATGACCATGATGTGATCATCATCCTCGACCGCCTGGAGAAGATGAAGTAGGGGGTTACGTCTCCTGGAGGGTGTCGTAGGTGTGGTCGAGGAGGTCTTGGAATGCACCTCCAAGGAACTCCGGGGTTGTCTTAGAGCCGCAGGCTCGTTGGCCCGTCTTCGTATACGTCGACGCTTCGGCACGGGCTCTTGACCAGACTCTTCACTATCCGGTGAGCTGGACTCTGGGATGGTCAGAGTCTGGCACCTCATCCTGTCAGCCTTGGATGGTATTGCTACCCAGGGCTTGGAAAGGTGTCGTAGGCGGAGATAAGATTTGTCCTCCGAGTGGATGGTGAGGCTGGGCAGGTTGCAGCTGGACAGGAAATCAACAACGATGGACTGACTGATTGACTCGAAGACGAGGTCCTGTTGTCGTGACGAAATTTGAGCCCCGGGTCAAGCAAAGAACCAGAGAGTGCGAAAGAGAACTGGAAAGAGAAGAGGAAGTTGAAGCAGAAGTAGGGTGACAGGAGGAGACATGGCGGACAAGTAGGTTTTAGAGGCGGTTCGCGGCTACGACCAGCCTGGCCGTTGAGGGAGACAAAACGACCAGGTGGGCAATGGCTTTACCCCTGGGCTTCTGCCTCGCAACCTCCACACTTCCAACTTCAACTCCCTGTGGGCCTGAAGACCCATGACCCTTGTATGCATGGCCAACTGGATGCTTGCATAAAATTTTGCGGCAGCAGTTGGTGTAACTGTCACTGTCGGAAGCGCCACGTGATGGAAAGCCAGACCCTTATACGAGACTTGCTTCTGGCAGGCCCTCTTAGCGTAGAGTTGACCCCCAGAACTTACAGGGTGAAGGAAATCAATTTCAGTTGGACCCCCGGAAGCGAGCGAAAGAGATTTGCGGATAGACTCGCCGAAAGTGAGACCTGAGCTAAGTAACACATGGCGATAAATTTAGGAACAGTTCTGAGCATGTAGAAAAATATGGGTGAGACGAGGTAAGAGATTTAAGCGTGGGAAACGAGGAGGAGGAGGGTTCAGTTTGGAGGGAGATTCTCTTAGAAGGGAAAGAGGCGGAGTAGGCGCTGAGATTGGCGGTCAGAATAGGCGGTGAGGGTTTGGGGGAGGCGGTGCCAGAACAGAGCGTAGCACAAGAGGCAGAAGAGGTCTGGAGCGTCGTTCCTAGTAGAGGGCTTAAGTGGGTAACCCGAGTGTGCCGCATGTTGCTAAGACAGTAACCGCCGCAAGAAATGTGATTCATGCAAGGCGGGGAACTTTTGCCCATCACTTCCATGCGGCTGACCCTGGCAACGGTGCTTTTTACATCCTGACTAGAGGCTCCACCATTCCATGTCCAGTTCCAACCCTTTAATTGGCCACCTTCGATTCCCCTTCACACCACCAACACAAATTACAGCGTTTCGAACTGTGCTGCAGTTAACATTGGCACTGTTGGAATCACACGTTGTCATGCGGCTGCCTTAGCTTCCACCACCTTTGCCGACTTTCTGAAGATTCCTGTCCAACTTTTCCCATCTCACATTGCCAGGGACTTGGACTTGACCGAGGCCCGTCTTCTCGTTGGTGAACCAGACATTGCATTTTTCCACTTGTCTGCCATGGCTAGCAATCGAACGCTATCTAACAGGTATTTTGGCTGCCCAGAAACACTCATTTCAAGACATGGACAAATTCAATTGACAGGTGGCGGGTAGCGTCTCGCAGTCAGTGGCTACAGAACTCCTCTCAGATTCGGTCCTTCTCCCCGAGAAGCCCTCCAGATCTCCCAGGCTGGTCCGCATCGGATATCCCTGGATATGACCTCCGGACTGCGTGGAGGAACCATCCCATAGGCGCGCGAGAGGGTGGGTTGTCAGGCATGGCTGGTCGAGTATCCCAGAGTTTAATTCACGTCGCTTTCGAGACATAGCAAACGCAAATAATCTTCGCGACACGTCAAAACACCCTTCTTGCGCCATGGGTATATTCAACATTCGAACATGCCCTATCTTCCATCAGACATATAAATCTCACACGGGGACGATTAGGAAGCAATCCTTCGTCCATGCTCACACTGGTTGCATGATCGTTTAGTGCATAGGTGCCTTCTTCGCGACCAGGTCTCGTCCGGTCGTTACTATTCAATATCTCCATGCAGTGCCGCGCCAACAACATTCCCATGGCTCGTAAGGTCTCGTTGACCCCTTCTATCCAGTACCAATGTACCCCGGACTTCAACGGTCTGTCATATGCCTCTTCTAGAAATGAATTTTGGCACGAGCATATCAAAATGGAAATTGGGCATATCGGCACGACAAAACCCACCGGCCTGGACAGTGATCAAATGCGGGTGCTCCGTATCAGCGGGCGGGTGGATAAGTTGCTGGCGGTCTTGCGATAATCAGATTCTTTCCATGTGCACGGCGAGGACGCTTTGCGGCACATGAAAAGCGAAGTCCACGGCTGGGTCATGGGGGAGGTCCGGAAGTTCAAAGACCAGCGCGATGATCGGACACTGTGTGAGGCCGCCCTGACCTGCTACGACGGACCCGTCCAATTCTTGCACAAAGATGACTGCTTGGGCAGTGTGGGCGAGTTGGTCGAGGCGATGCTGAAGGCGTGGTGCGTCAGAAATGACGGCAGCGGCTTTCTCAAGTTGGCCGAGTACGGCGACCGGTCTTTCACCTTCGACACCAAAGAGATGTCCATGGTCAACCTGTACATCACCGGTGCCGACACGCCCTGTCGTTATGCAGACTGTCCTCCAATTCGTTCCCTCCTTTGCCTTCTGAATGTCCGCCGACATTGTTCCGTTCCGATGGTACAGCACGGCATAACGTCGCTGTCGACGAGGGAGCCTTTGAGGTCGCTGCTTCATTGATACCGCCATCCTTTTGTAGATATGGGCCCTCTTCAACGATATCGAGGGTTCTTTGTTTGGAATCTTGCTCTTTGGGGAAGACTGCAATGTCGATTTTTCAATAACAACCCCAATTCCGTGCCATCTCTCTCCGCTTTTCTGTAGTCAGCCGCAAAGAGCAGAATCCCTGTCGTAGTGACCTCTTCAAGACTACTGTTGAGGATGAAGACACCGCAGCCGTTCCGTTTTTTCGTTTGGCGTGACGGCCCTCGTCTCGCTGTTCGTTCGCAGCGCCGGAAGCAACAACACCAATCCCGAGACAGGCACTGGGACCAATCCCATTGATCTTATGTTGAGATTGCCGGTCTGTCTGTCTGTCTGCCTGCCTGCCTGCTGCCTGTAGAGATATCTGGTGGCACGGTGATGGGGAGGAAGGGAAGAATATTGATAGAGATAGAGATATGGATGAAAAGGGGGATATAGAGAGGGTGGCTAATAACCTGTAATGACAGGCCTCGTGTAGCACAGGGGCCCGCAGAGCTGGGGGGAACCGATGAGCTGGAAAGTTGAACTATAGGGGCTCTATCTATCCAGAAGTTGAGACTCCAAGGGGACCAAAGTCGCCTAAGGAATAATGGACAAATGTTCCAGCCAGCCAGCGTCCAAAGGCTACCACAGCTAGAATGCACGGCTACCACGGCTACCATGGTTACCATAGCAGGAACCCTGGCATTCCAGGTGCCCTCAACGAGGTTTCGAGGTAAAACCCCTCACCTAAATAGCTTCCCCAGGCACTTATGGCGCCCCTATCGCTTTTTGAACCACATGTACCCATCGTCAATATTCGCCACGCTGAAAATCAACCGACCCTTTGCCATGCCTGCACGCACTCTCTCCTTTGCACCTTGCATTGATACGTATTCAATCTGCCTCTACTTTACCAGCAATTATCACTCGTTATGATCATTGCTTCGATCAGATGAGTGTGGTGCAGTGTAGTGCTGTGTAAAGAGTGGTGTTATATTGCACCACACCACTGAATTTGTGAGCTTGAGGGCGCTGTGAGCGGGCAGCTTTGGGGGTTTTTTGCGCCCCTCAAACTCGAGGTACTGGGGTGGCTTGCACAGGCGTATAGCACCCCTACATGGTAGCCTGCCGCAGCGTCCTGCAAATATTATTCGGAGAGGTTTCTGACCCGTCACCAGCCTGTATCACCACAACCACACGGTATAATTTTGTGTTTTTTACACTAGGTGAATCTGCTTCCGCAGCTAAGTCGATTGATACCGGGAACGGCTTCGTGAAGTGAATAAAGAAAAAGTTTGATGGTGAGTTGCCTTTGTTCAACTGTCATTGATACAACCATCAGGCTGACGGCGAATTCGCCAATCAGAGGTCGCGATTCACGAAATGGTCCGTGGCCGAACATGGAAAACAAAGCCACCGAGCGGGCAAAGCGCCTTTGCCCATGCTATTGTGTGATACCAACAAGCAACTCCAACTGCCTCGCCTTTTCATTATGTGGTATGGCACCGACGAAGAAAGTGAAGGCGAAGATAAATACCTCCCACTGCCTCGCACTCTCTCTCTCTCTTCCAGGCAGTGGTCTCGCGACGTCTTGATAAGGAGGAACTTTCCGTCCTTCTTGTCCTCTTCTTCTTCGTCAGAGCTGCAATGCTCTCTCGACCGCCCAGATGGCTTCGCCTGCCCCTGCGCCACTCACGCGCAGCAATCTCCGAAAGCTCCACAAGATGACAGCCTCTGCCGGGCCAGCCTCCGGCCCCTTCACACGCCCATACGCCGCCGCCCGGGCCCCAAAGCTTGGTCAGTCGTATCGCGAGGCTGAAAGACGCCGATTTTGTCATGCTTACCTATTTACCGCCTGCGGAGATTGAGGAGCGGCTACAAGTCATCTGGGCGCGCCCACAGTCTGACGAGAGAAGACAAGAAGTCGCCAACATACCGGACTAAGCGACGAGCCTCGGCCGCGTATCCCACCACTACAGCGGCATCCACGACGCTCGCAGCCTCTGCACTCATATATATATATAACACGAAACAACGCAACCTCCGACGCAGCCTCAGAAGCCACAGCGCCTCTCCAAAGATCAGCTCGGCTGAACCCTTCGCCTCTTCCTGCTGCTCCTTTTGCCCCCAAGGCTCTGCCCTCTGGGCCCTGACAATCCTTTCCCAGACGTTGTGTTGGGCTTCCACCCCTGGGAAATACGCCAAGTACAAGCTCTGTGTGGCCTTGCGGAATCAGTTGTAAAAGCATACCTGTTCAACCTGAACATTGAAAGAGAGCTCTGCTTCACACCCACTCAGGAGTCAGACATGACATTTCGATGTTCATTCCTCGTCATCGAAGGCAAGGCTCAATCAGACATATGGGTTTGCCACAGCGTCGATCCGGCTGCTACCTTGTCAATTACTGACAAAAACTCAATGGTGATGGGGTGGTACAAGGACAACGTTCTGACGCAGGTCGCACATGGCATGTTTTCAAAGTACTACGAGCGGTTAGAAAAACGGGCCGAGGATAAGAACGATGATGACGTGGAGGAACTTGATGAGTGAAGGACCCCTTGAAGATTGTTGTCGATGTGACTTCTCAGGTTTCATTCGTCGACCACATGGTTCCCTTCAGGATTCATTCGTCGACCAGTGGTTGCCTTCAGGATTCATTCGTCGACTACATGGCTGCCTCAGGATTCATTCGTCGACCACATGGCTGCCTCAGGACTCATTTATCGACCACATGGTTCCCTCAGGATTCATTCGTCGACCAGTGGTTCCCTCAGGATTCATTCGTCGACCAGTGGTTGCCTTCTGGCGTTGGTAGGAGTCTTGTGCGCATATGGCGGGGCTCCATTGAGCCTCTCTAGATGGGTCTCAATGTTGTGTCGGAGCTTGATCAAGTAAGGATCAAGATTTTAAGCATTAAGCTGACAAGAAATTAAGTAAGTAACCAATAAAGTAAGTAAATTAAGCAAGCAAATAAAAGATGAAGACAGTGACCACTCACTCAATAAATCGATCGATCCATTGACGGCTTCGTCGAGACAAAGACGATGATAGCCGGTCCTGCCCAAACTCAATACATCGATCGAGCTCACTGTGACCCAATTCTCGTACTTGTGGCTTCCTGCCGTGTCGTGTCACCTAATGCGTCGCTGACTGTATCTTCTAAACGGCTTCGTCTCAAGAATGAAAACAAGAACAAAGGGAGAAGATGTTCTGTTTGGCTCCGCTCGGAACTATCATCAGGCTGTGCCCCTCCTCCTCTCCCTTCTCTTTCTGTAACTGCACAAGCGTGCGTGTGCGTGCGTAATGTGGTCTGGATTCAATGCACCTGCGCCCTAGTTGCCCATTGCACAAGGCAGGAGACATGGGCGTAGGAACGACGGTCACGTGACCCTCGAAGCACCTTCCACCGAGCTGGCAATACCAGACTGCGGAGACTTGCACGCGTAGGCAGCGTCGTCTCAACAGATTGTCCCTACCGGCACGACTTCCCGCGCTGTCACAACAAAGGCTTCTTCGGCCTACGGCGGGCCGTGCTTCCGCATAAGAGTGTATCTTCTCCCTTTTTGAAGTCTGTCAACACGTCACCATTATCTAACATGAAATTTACATGCAGTGACCGCCGTGACCGTCCTCTGATGACTTGTCTCTCAAAGTAGCCCTCCTACCGTGCGAATCAATCATCGCCCTGCGAAGTCGATCGTACGGGGAAGAGGAAAGAAGCGGACTCGGCATGGCTGATCTCGTCATGGAATTCAGAGAGACTGGTGGCCCTTTGAGGATCATTAGGTCCCTGGACGAGAATCAACATGCAGGGAGTGAGAAATTAGCCATCAATAACACTTTTCTCCGCCGCTGGATGACTCTCGCTGCGATGAAGACCACGGCAAAGTTGTACACCCGGATAGGCTGCTGTTTTCGAATCACACCGACAAACCAGGGCCAACAGTTCACCTGAACGAAGGGGCAACAGCCGCATTTGTCGCCCAGAATACATCCATTCCGGTGCCAAAGATCTGTTGTTCTTTCCTCCACGAGAACCGCGCTTACATCGTGATGGAGAGGATTCGAGGGGATAACCTGCCGAGAGTGTGGCCCATGTCGTGCAAGAAGCCCAGATTCGAACAGTTTCGCCGCAGAATCCTTGACCAGCTGAAGAGCATGATACAAGAGTTGCGCCGGCGGATCATTATGCGACCCTTTCAATCCCATCTCTCGTCCTCGTTTCGGTCCATTCAAAACGATACAAGAGCTACACCATTGGCTGAGGGAAGGATTTAGCCTCGCACAAGCAGAAATGCTAGGAGACAACCCAGGATTTCAAGAGATTCGAGAAATGATAGTTGGCCAGGACAAGTCATGGCCACCGCCAGTATTCACCCACGGTGACCTGAATCCATTCAACATCATGCTCCGAGGAGATCGAGTCGTTGGCCTGATCGACTGGGAATGTGCCGGATGGTACCCATATTACTGGGAGTATACCGCGGTATGGCTCGGTAGTGCGGCGAGGACAAGCTGGCGGGATGATGTTGATTCGTTCCTTGAGCCCTTCCCCGACGAGCTGAAGATGGAGACTACGCCTCAGAGATGGTGGGGAGAATTCTTAGTGAGTGAGCGGTTTCAGATAGAGAGCAAGCTGAGACAAATCGAGCTGGAAATGAGCGTGATCTCATAGAATCAAACTATGAACCTGAACCCCCTCCTCCTTCACCGCTTCAGTGTTGTCAGGATAACAAAGTGAACAATTGTCTCGGTCCTCCCTAAGCGACCGTTTCTTTGTCCTTCAACATGTCCCAGGTCGGCTTCGGCTTGTCCATCGAATGTCCAGCATCAAAGCGACCCTGAGCTGTTTTTTCTCCTGCGTAATGTCTTGCTACCTTTTGAATTCGCTTCCAATCGAGCACTGCAGTTCCTAGGGCCTGGCCATCCCTCTCAAGAGCCGCGAGGACGTCAGCGCACCAGGTGCAGCATCTCCACATCCGATCATTCTGCACCAGAGGGACATTTCGAATCGTGTCGAGAAGGCGTTCCATGTCGACGACTTTCCCAATGACCACGCGGATCAGGAGGTTGCTTGTGGTTCGAACATTGCATAACTTCAACTCTTCGTACGTCCACACGACGGCGCGCCCATGAGGAGTGGGTTTCGGGACGTTCTTGACGTGACAGCGGACGCCTGGAACCTCCCGAGCGGACTTTTCTTTCTTGGGTCCGATCAAAAAAGCCCAATGATACCTAACGCGAACAGTAAGTCCTTTGGAGGCTGGAGGAAGAGGGGTGAGGGAAGGGACTGTGCCTGTGCCATTACTTTTGTTCCTCATTGTTCACGATGCCACTGGGGTAGAGGGCGATAAAAAGGATAGGCTTGTTGCCTGGAATCTTCTTTTTTCTTTTTCCGCACAGAATGTGTTGCATATCAAGACTTGGTTCAGCTATGGAAGATCTCAGCACTTGCACGGGACGGAAGAGGGAGACGGTGGTTGTTTTGAGGTGCTCAGTCTAGGAGGCAACGCAGCTCCTGTTTGCGGCTGTCCGACCATATCGGTGCCCACGTCCTTGTACCACCAGGGTAGGGTGGCACAAGAACCGTGGCCGCTCATTGTGCTAAACGGTTGACTTTGCTAACAAAGTAACACAGGGGCCACGGACCCCTGTCCACCCCTTTTTGTCTAAATCTCCAGGCAAGTTCGCGGGACATTGAATCCGATTCGCCTATTCGTGTCCGTTGTGATGATGGCGGTGACACTGCTTCCGCCAGAGGTGCCTGGAAGGTTTAACGGTGGTCTGGACGGCTCTGGTGCCCATTTAATGAACGTGTCTTGTTAGCCCCTTTTGCTTGTGCCGATCCAGGTAGTTCAACTGGTCACAACGTGCCCTTCTTGTCTTACTCCACACGCTCTAAATTTGGCTATAATCGCCCTTGACGAGCGTCTTTTCATTGACGGATACAGTCTCCCATCCCTTCTGCCTCGAAATCCTCACAAGGATAGGCGGACTGCGGAAACGCAAGAATAGTGGTGTGAAGGGAGCTGCTGGTATGTCTAGCGCCCGTCACAGTCTCGAAGGGAAGAGCAGGACTGTTTAGAAGCCCTTCGGCATCCAAAAACTCGGCAAATCCGTGGCTGAAGACTCAGTGGCACCCACATAACTCGCTTTGAAACTCCGCAGCCTGAGTTGGCAACCACGTCTCTTTTTGGTGCCAATTGAGGTTCACCACAAGCCACCCTCTCCCCGAGTCCTCCCTGGCCCCCACATGTGCAGGCACGCAGACAGGCATACACCAGAGCCCAGGCTCGACCGCTCTGCCGTGTTACTCTTGTGAATCAATCGAACAAAGCTCACCAATACAATGCATCAGCCCCAGACCAACTGCATCTTGCCACAGTGGTCCTTCGGCCATGGGTCGTGCAATTCCTCTAACCGACCGGCTTCGGAGGCTCTCAGAGGACAACGACTCGGCCTACCTTGGGGTTTTTCGCACCATAGTCAGATACGGATTCTCGGCCACCAGGCCCGCGGGCAGTCGATTGCTGGGATAGGCACAAGAAATTGGCGTTAAACTAACAAAATATAGCCCGCAGGCGGCACCTCTCCGCCGGGATCATGCACCATCTACCACGGAAATCACAATGGGTTTTGAGTTCAGACAAATGGAAAGACAAATCTGAATGCTGGGCACCTCAGCTCACCTGCCAAAGCGCCGATGCGCGGGAATGGAGTCACTTTTCCAAGTGCTGAATGCTTGCACAATGGAAAGGACCAAGGTCATCGACACCATATGACTCCATCAGCATCGCGAGGGCACTCTTAATACAGCGAGACTCCATCGATAATACCATGCTTCATTCGCATCACGATGTCGCCAACGCACCTAGTGAGATCTCTATTCTGACAAGGAAACCACAATCCCACCACCAAGCGCATTAGCATCACTGATACAAAATCGTCCCGATCCAGGTGTAGGGAAATCGCTGCAGGCTCGCCTTTGTTCAGAGGATGGTACTTCTCAGCTATAGTTACTGATGATCACGAGCAACTGTCACTCTTCCATTCAGTGCAGACAAGCAACTACAATGGCTGCTCGACGAGGCCGAACCAACGCTGTCTCTGTTGATGTTCAACGTAAGCTGGCAACGGCATGTTACGAAAATTTGTCGAACCACCTGTCAATAGTCTTATTGAGTCTATTAGAAGCTAGTTGCCGAACGGAACAATGGAATCGAGGCCTTGAGCCTGACTGTCAAGTTTCTTAAACGTTTTAGCAACGTATCCAGTGAGATTCCCACGTCCGGAAGATCGAGAACTCTGTCTGACTCCTAGCCACGTGCGAACTACGTACTGAAGGCACATGAAGATCAGAATAGGCTCGAGAGAAGGAGAGGATCCAAGCCGAGAGAAGCGGAAGGGTGAGGGCATCCGAAGAGACTGTTTCGTCGCGTTGGTAATTGGGTCATGGTCGATGGCGCGCGCCACCTTTGGAGGATCACTGTCCTGCCGAGCTCCAAGCTATGTAAGAACTCACCTTCAGACTGGGGGCAATAGGTACTTGGGGAGGGGACAATTATGCATATCCAGTCAGTCTATCATGTGATATAATGACAGTTGACGGCGTTATATCACGTCATCAACATTGGTCGGCGACTACAACTTTCCTTTCCTTTCTCTCTGCTGAATCAATCGTGTCGGCTGGCTTCCCTATTATTGGCACCAAGCTGATGTACTCTAGCCGTCAGGGTTAGCTACTAGGATGCAGGATTTGTTTGACGGGGAGGCACGAGGAGGCCCTGAGTGCTGCGGCGTTCCCCCTGTATTGGAGTGGCTGGGTGTGGGGAACGATGCTATTCAAACCCTGTTATGGCTAGAGCTCTGCTGCGGCATAATCAACTCTCAAAGCAACGTCGATGCAACGTCTGAAGGCAAGGACCAGGGCGTCGGCGTCGAACGTCCAATTGACGCCGACCTTGCAACTATTCTTGGTATCGGACCCTGGACGCCAATTCACGCCACAGAGTCAAGGCCACGCTCATCACTCAGAAGGCAAACGTACCCTAGAATTGCAAAGCCCCGGAGTGCAATCACCGCTCGCACGACATCGTACCCTGGGCTCCGACCCATGCTCCAGAGCCAGTGTGGATCACAGCATGCCCCTTACCGGTTGCAAGGCGTCGACAGCCTCCCTAAACTCAAGGGGGACACAAGGCAACGAGTGGGTGTCTCCCTCCTGCTCAAATGAGGCATTGAAACTTTTATTCTTCTTTCCCAAAAAAAGGTTCCTTGCGGACTCTTTTTCCGGCCTCTTTCTCCTTCAATTTTGGCCATCTACCGCTCAATTCAGCCTTGTCGAGTGCTCAGTGGACGAAGCTCCTGTCCCGATCCCCCCACTGCGCTCCAACAGCCCAAGCTTGCGGACCTTGGCCGCCCGACAAACAAAGACCAGGATAAGGACACGCAGATTCAGGTTCACGGCTCCACAGAAGCTCGCGCTTGAGGCCGAGTACAAGAAAGGCAAGGACCCGGATCAGGCTAGACGGATCAAGTTGTCCAGTGAGCACCATTTCTAATTGGTTTTTATAAGCAGTAAAGCATTTGCGACGGCCCGAACACATATCAAATCCTCCGTTCCTGGTCAAACTCGTCTATAGACGTGTAAGACAAAGGAATCTCGCGTACGAGCATGGGCCAGAAAGAAACCAAGAGACAGTCCAGGATCCTATAGCAGAAAAGTATCAAGAGACGGACGAGAAACCGGCGAGACATATCGATACACTGGCGCAAATACAGAACCAACCAGCCCTGTCCAGTCGCTGCCATGTCTGTCACAGCCAGACTCACTACCCACCGCGGCGAACGATTTGAATTCCGCCCCGACTGACAAGAAGGCGAATATGGAACCCTACTTCTGATCTTCTGGGATCACGAAGCGCAGAGAGACGGTAAGTGGACCGCTCCCCCTAGCTTCTTGTCTTTGCGAGGTGCTAGGATCACCTATGTTTCCAAGCAGCAGTGCTGTTCTCCGTTTTGCTAACATAAAACTCCGTCTCTCTAGCTACGTCGACGTCAGCCTGGTCCTGATGGTCGAGCTCGCGCAAGTTATGAGCAGATTCGTGCCGTCCAGGTCACCACCCTCGTTTCCAGACGCTTCTTATGTCGGCCACGTTGCCCAAGGCATGGGGAGGAGCCAACACACCGACATCCCTGCGACCATTGCCGCCCAAACCTGTGGTGCTGCCTGCCACGACCGCAGAGATCGCGTGTCAGAAACGTCGGGTTTCGCCCAACACGGCGTGCCGAGCGTGTATGGTCCGGGTCTTGCGTTGCCGGCGGCCACGGAGGACTTCCTCCCGAATCACCTCTGGAGACGGCAATGGCACGAGCGAGACCGGGAATATCAATGAGTTCAGACCCTTGGAGACCGCATTCCTGGGCCTTCATGAGCCTGTGGCTGTGGAACCACAGCTGCTAATTGCAGAGGGCGACCGCACACACGAACCCGCCACCACAACCACCACCTGCTACTCGTGAGTAACCTTTGTTCACTCGCTCAACCCTTTTTTTCAGGGCCATAACCAGTGATGGGAAGCAAACGGGGCGGGGGTCAGGGTCATGCAATGGCATTGACTGGGAGAGCTTTGGGTATCATGATGTGAATTCACGGGGTGTTTATCTGTCTAGGGGCTAACCAAGGAAGGCTTGTTGCTCACATGGGGCTAGTGTATGACTGTTATGGATCTGAAGGGACAATACATTGCATCTCGGCTAATATGGAACGAATACCCCATATAGCACAAGAAGCCCGTTTGCAAAACAATGTCTCCTTGCACCTTTTCTTTCGGATCCCGCTGATTAATGATCCCGAAGAAGGAGAAGACGACGACGCAGTTGCAGCAGCAGCCGGGACGAACAATTAATGCATCAGTCGACGCGTCCGACAAACCCAGACTGTGCAAATTCGCACACTTTCCTGGGGTCTGATGAGCGTGTCTTCGTGCCGTTCGCACTACACCGTTTGCGGTGAGCTGAAAGCGCCTCTTTGTTCGACAGGGCTCCTGTTTTCGGTCGACGCAGAAGGGCGGCACCACGTCCCTTCGGTTGGCGAGGAATATCTTGCGCTTCGAGAATGATAGATCAGCAAGGGCTCTGCCGTCATCAATACGCGAGATCTGGGAAGACCGCAGTCAGGTCTAGAGAGCAGGGTCATCGCCGCAGTGACATGATGGCCTGGCTATCCATATCTGATCCCGGGCATCACGCCGTTCTTGTCTCACTCTCCCACCGTCCCAGGGGCTCTTCTTCCGCAGCTTCAGTCGGGACCGCGGCTTTTTCCGCCAACTGATGGTTAAGAATCCGACGTACCTGGCGACTCTAGTTGTATCTCCGGCTCGAGAAATGATGTGACCTACACGAGTGCACGACGTACTCCTGCTCCACCTCACGGCCGGCTTCCACGTCACATTCCTAGGCCACGATGACGGCGTTCGCGAACTTACATCTGGTGGCGTCTTCATGTTCGACAAGACCATCACTCTCGCCAGGGTTCAAGACCAATGTCGTTAACACATGACGAGTTTCGTGCGCTCCTATACCCGGGATCGAGGGAGAGCAGGCAAGGAAACCAGCAGATTGATCGTGCCGCAGACAAAATTCCGACTGGAGACTTGCCGTCGCTGAAAATATGCTACTACACCTCCAGATCCAAGAACCTTTTTTACGGCAGCAAAGAATCTCGCTCGGGAGCTGGTTTGAGCCGCCGAAGACATTGTGAAGGAACCTGAGCCCCTTGTGGCCTGAGGACATGCGCCTTGTGCTGCAACTCTCGCACAATGTCAAATCATTTTCCCGAAAATAAAAAGAGAAACGGGGTGGGACGAAGTGAGGGACTACTACGATATTACCCCGAAGATATGACCAAGTCTGCCGCGCCGCCTCCATTCTACCTTTCAAGCCCATGCTACCGGCGGCAATCTGCTAGTCCCCAAACAAACAGACCTTTCAATGGAACTACTCCAGCATGCCGAAGCTGCTCTTTTCGAAAAGTATCGGAAAGCAGGGATGGGTTGTTCGGTCAGCAGCGTGCGCCACAGCGTCACATCTTAAGCTCTTCACTGGACTCCAGGACATGCTCCGGACCCATGCTGATGGAGCTATTTTGTTGGCCTTGTAGCACCACCAGCCGACGGAAAAAGGATTCCATCCGGGGATATTCGAAATATCTGCTGACAATGTCAGCCACTCTGTCCGTCTGTCCTGCATTCTCTCCTGGTTGTGAGTCTAGTCAGGAGTTTTGAGTGTGAGAATCCGTCACTCTCTCCCCTCCTGTCTACTCAGAAATGGCCCAACGCAATAGAAACGCCAGTGAAACAGTCGAGTCAATGAGACTCTGGCCCTCTACCTTTAGTATGTCTTTGCACGTTTTACGATGACGGTACATTTTTCCACTCCATATCTCTGGCGTGGGCGTTAATACGATACGACTTAGTCACTGCACATGCACGATCTCGTTGTCGACCAAGTACCCTTTCCAGAGAGTCCTTTATACTATAATTCGTTGACCCAAGCACTATACTTGGCGTGATAGCATTTGCTCCGATTTCAACACTATTCATCCACGATCCGAATCCATTTCAATCACTTGAGTAGTATTCGCTCAAAGCGTCCGCATAACTTCGTCCACGAACGGCACATTGCTTCCTACATCATTCACGTCACCCGGATGAGCCCAGAACACACCGTCCCATGACACCTCACACGTCAGCAGCACCGAATGAACACGTTTCTTCACGCGACGAGACCATCCTCTTCCAACTCGTCGGGTCCGAGCTGTCCCAGCGCCTGTCTTCGTGTCGGGGCATCCGGGTCAAAGTACGGCTTCTCGCCCAACGAAGTCACACGGGTGCCATGGCGCGGCTCTCTTCCTGCATAGTCCCAGCTTGCGTTGTGGATCATGATCCTGTCAGTCGATCGTCAGCGCAAGTGATTTTTCCCCGTCAATCCTCCAAAGGGAGACAGTACCTGTTATCCCAGAGCACGCTCGTGCCGGCGGTCCATTTGATACGGGCCTGGATGTCCACGTTGGTCTCGTAGACGTGGTACAGGTAGTTGAGGATGGCGTCGCTCTCTCCCGGATCCAGTCCGACGATGCGCAGCGTCATCTGCCGGTTCACCCACAGGGCTTTCCATCCGGTGGCCGGGTGGACACGGACCAGCGGGTGGACGCGTTCCACGTACTTGGGCCCCGCGGTCGGGTTGTCTCGGTCCAGGTACGCATGACCGGAGCGGTACACGGCGTACCTGCCGTCGATGATCTCGCGGAACGCGGGCGACAGCTTCTCGTACGCGGCGTACCCGCTGGCGAACAGCGTGTCCCCGCCGACGGTTGGAACGACGTCGTTGTGCAAGTGTGTCACGCCCGCGGGCTGCGGCTCGTGAACGAGGTCCGTGTGCCACGCAGCGGCGCCGCCGGGATTTCGATACGTCACGGACCGTTCCGTGGCCTGCAGGTCGGGCCACAGGACCGTGACGCCAGGCAGTCCCGGCACGATAGGAGCTTGTGGCTAAAAAAAAAAACCCTCCCTTGTTAGCAGCAGCTTATTGCATTGAGCTTGTGTCAAGGAGGGGAGGAAAGGGAAGCGGGAATCCACCGCCGGGCCTTGCGTGACGTACGTGAATCTCGATCTTCCCATACCACTCCCCGAGCTTGAGCTGTTCCTGAGGCGACAGGTCCTGGTTCGGGAACACGACGACGCCGCGCTCGGCAATCAACAAGCCCAACTCGTCCTTTTGCTGCGCCGTCAGGTCCTTGAGCTGCAGCCCGTCGACCTGCGTGCCCACGTACGCCGTGAAGTCGGTGACCTTGGACGCGGCGGAGAACAGGGCCTTCTTGGACTTGTCTGCCCGCGCCCCGGGCTCGACGTGGTCCCACGGCTCGGACCGGATCTTGTACACGTCGTCCAAGTACAAGGGCGCCGCGGGGCGGTAGGGGTAGCCTTGCGACAGGTCGACGCCTGCCTTGGTCAGTCGCTTCACGGCTGCTTCGGGCAGGCCGAGCGTGTCTTTCCGGGGGGCAACGACATCGCGGATTTCTGGGAACAGGGGTATCGCGGCGGAGGCCATTGTTGTTACCACTATTGTTGCTGGTCCTGGTGCTGGTGGTGTTAATGCCGGTCTTATCGCCAATCCTTCCTATGGTCAGGCGCGTTGACTGTCTGGATGGTTCTGGATCGAACTTGGTCAAGCCAAAGGAGACACCAGTCAAGTTATATAAAACCAGCATCCTGATATCACCACATATACGATGCTCATGTCTCGGCGCCGAGCGGACGGGTTGACAGTTGTAGTCCATGTTTGGTCCGTTTCATGCCCGGACGGACGCCGATGACGACATCTGGCACAGAATGGCGTCTCTCCAAATCCGCATTGGGTTCCGAGGATACAGAGAAGCATTCACACCATCAGCGCCAATCCGCCTTGTGTGTGTGCGGTTCAACCAAGGCCGCCGATGGCTTGTTTGCGACCCGAGGTTCATTCGGAACCAGTCCAATCCATTAGAACTTCAGGCGTCTGTGACGGAGTAATCCACCGAGAGCATTTTGGGTCTGACTCCAGAGCTCATCCGCCGTGGCTCATGCGGGCTTGTTACGGACCTGATGCCTTGCTTGGCACTAGCACGTGCCCTTATCAGATAAGATTGCTTGGCATTATCACGTGCTGTCTGACGACAGCCAAGGCTTGGCACCACCCATCACCTTAGTCATCCGCACTGGGTGGTGGCCACTTTGTTAGGGAAATTTAGCCGGTGACCACACGTGAGCGGCCATGTTATTTTGACGAATCCCCGGCGCTGTTAGCTTATCAATCAATCAACTCATGAACACACTTTCCGCATGCAAAGAACCTCAACCTTTCGAGGTGAGTCCTTGATACTGCAATGTCATCCATTCGATGCCTGCTGAGGCTGCCTTATGACACCGATAATATCTGCGCCTGTGTTACCGGCGACAATGTCTGTGTCCATGCCCCTGATTCTCCCTGTGGCTTGTCCTCCGTCACCTGCAGGAAGGCAAACTTCTCCTGCATCGACTCGTACGCCGCAATCCACTCTTGCGTGTGTCCGCGCATGTGCTCCGTCCCCGTCACGCCCGCGTCCTTGTTCATCCACTCGACCAACCTCGCGACGTAATCCTGCTCGGCGCCTCTCTTTCTGAGGCTGTGGAAGTCCCGGCCCGTCCCTCTCTGCGCGAGGCGATCCTCGTATTCCTTCCGCATCACGTCCTGCGCCGGCAGATACGCTTTGCCCGCAAAGACCCGGGCGACTACCTGCGCTTGGAAGTCGAAGAGGCAAAACGTCGTAACTTGCAGTGGCGTGCCCACAAACGCCATCGTGGGGTCAGGGATGTAGAATATGTCCTGCCAGAGATTGTGCACCATGTCCCCCTCGGCGGTTACCAGCATCTCCCGGCTCGCGTTGGCCG
The DNA here is from genome assembly GCF_001642475.1 of Fonsecaea monophora. Classification (NCBI taxonomy): domain Eukaryota; kingdom Fungi; phylum Ascomycota; class Eurotiomycetes; order Chaetothyriales; family Herpotrichiellaceae; genus Fonsecaea; species Fonsecaea monophora. Next base: position 74,970 of record NW_019173989.1, on the reverse strand, counting down.
CAGCGGTCGTGTCCGAGTGCAGATGCCGCAGGAACGGATACGATATAATATATCCCGTGGCAACAACCACAATGTCGATTCCTTGCAGGCGTGTGCCGTCGGTCAACGTCACAGCCAGCGGGATCGGCCCTTCTTGTGATGGCTGAAAGTCTGCAGAAGGGAGTTCGAAGGATTGGATCCCCCCGATTCTAAGTGTCCCCTCCGGGAGGAAACTGGTGGGGAGATCGAGGACTCCGCCTGGTGGTTGAAGATGCGATTAGCGAACAAACCACAGCATCGGCGCTACCACCCCGAAGTCACCCTATCACTCACCTCTCGAGCTCTGATAAATCTTCTTCGCGATAGGAGCCGCCTCCTTTGCAATATCCGACGACGATACCCCCGCCCCGATCAGCAGGATCGTCTTGTCCTTGAACGCAGCAGGTCGCCGGTATCTCTTCGAATGCCACACCCGATCAGGCCACAGACGTTTCCAGGTGCTCAGACCAGGGATATCTGGCACGCGCGGCATACTGTAATGACCCGACGCAATCACGACAGCGTCAAAGTTGTAAGTCGCGTCGGTGAACCTCACACGATCAGACTCTTTCCACAGCGCAGTTGTCTGAAGAACCCACGAGGACCCTTGCTTCCGCACATCGAGAACCCGGGTGTTGTTCTGGATGACCTTGTCCACGCCTGTGGCTCGCGAGATGTCATGGATATGACGCTCCACGACGTCATGCGACAGGTGGTCCGACGTACCCGCAGGATAGCTCATCAGCGAAGTCTGCATCAGCGGGATTGGGATGTTATTCATTAACCCGGCATAACAGGGCCCTGGCGGGGCGTGCGAGATTTCCCCCAGCGCCGCATTGTGTCCCTGGTCCACCTCTTCTGACGTCGCTGCCACGTCTGTCGATTGCGGCCCAAACAAAGAGTCTCCATCGGACGGTTTGAGGTTGGGAAATGGTGGATCGGGCGCGCTTCGTTCGTCAAAGTGCCATACACCTCCTGAGGTGCTGGATCGCTCAAATACCGTCACCTCGAGACCATGTTTGAGAAGGTGCGCAGCCGTCGCAACACCACTGATGCCGGCGCCAATCACGGCGACACGGTTGGTCTCTGTCGGTCGCTTCATGTGCTGTTCGCGCGCAAGGCTGTTTCTGAGCAGTTGATCGCCTCCTCGTGGGTGTCTAGTGGCTCCTCGTCTTGGGAAATGGCTCTGTGTGTCAATTCTCTTGCATTGCGAGAAAGGCTCGATGAGCGTGTCGTCGAGCGCGTCATGCCTGTGACTGTTATGGGTTCGCCTTCACTATTGCGATGCCAAGGGACTCCCTATGCCGGTGTCAGCACGCCATCAGTATTGCAATGTCGCGACGGGCATGGCGTCTAGAGCGTTCATCATCGTCCGTCCGGTCGTCCGTTTGGCTGTCCGTGTCCGCTGCGCGATGCGGTGATGGCCCCTTGGCAAGCGCAAGTCTCTCTCTTCCAACTATGTGGACAGTGGTCAATTTGCAGTAATACAATTGCACAGCACGTACAACTCCGCAAATCTACAAAGCTTTATCCTGTGGTCGCAGGTTAGTCGTTATCTAGCCGTCAGATGTCGCCATATGTCGCCATCATTGGCACCACTGGACCCACCTCCGGCGACCGCTACTTTCATTGGCTGTTATACCGCACCAAGCCCTCTTCTTTCCTGTTGAGGGTTAATTGAGTATCTTCGCACGTGCTGGGATTGGGACGATAGTGAGTGGGGCACGTGAGTGTCCTGCCGGCTGCATGAGCGTGTACGAGTCGTAATGACGGAGGCTATCAGAAGCCCATGTCGGCAGATTCCGGCATCGGTGCCGAGTCCAACGCAGTTCCGTTAGTGCGCCATGGTTTGGCCGAATAAAACGGTCGAGTCTTGTTTGTTTCGGTCTAACTGCATTGATGGTGACAAAAAAAGTGAAATGTCGCCATTCAACATACAGCGAAGGCGAGTATATTAACACAATCAATGTGCGACATTTGCGGAGGGACACATTTCTTTGGCAGTCTTGTTCGCTGGCAGGTCGATATCACTGAGAAAGTGATCGTGTTCAGTCTGAAATCATTCCTGATACTGTGACGTCCAAGCCTCCCGACAGAAGCGACATGGCCAACAAGGCTGAGTCCCTGACGATAGACCCAAAGCCTAATCAAGGGCCCGGCGCTACCGTTTTCGTCACAAAGTCAATCCTGACCACTTCGGACGAAGCAGATGCAGATGCGGCCACCAAACATACCAAGTCCCGCCCTTGGCACTCGGTCCTCCGCTATGTCTGGGATGATCCCGGCAAGTCCAAGGAAGAAAAGTGGTTCCTTCTCAAGCTTGACCTATGCCTCCTCTCCATATCTTGCCTTGGCTATTTCAGTAAGAGTCTTGATCAAGCCAATATCAACAACGCCTATGTGTCTGGCATGAAGGAAGCGCTCCACATGGACGGCAGTGAGTTGACGTATGCCTCCAATGTCTTCACCGCCGGCTATGTCCTGGGTCAGCTCCCTGCCGTTATACTTGCCCGACATGTGCGGCCGTCGATCCTGCTTCCCACCATGGAACTCTTGTGGACCGTCTTTACGTTCTGTATGTCGGCCGTCACGACGACTTCGCAGATGTATGGCCTGCGCTTTCTCCTTGCCGTCTGCGAAGGCACCTACTTTCCGAGCGTCGTCTACATCATCGGGTCTTGGTACACCAAACGCGAACTCGCCAAACGCATGACCATCTTCTATGCCACCGCACCCATTGCTGCCATGTTCAGCGGGTACCTACAAGCCGGCGCGTACAAGGGCTTGAACGGCAGGCTCGGCCATTCGGGTTGGCAATGGCTGTTTATCATCTGCGGTGTCGTCAGTCTCCCCATCGCGCTGATCGGGTACGTGTTATTCCCAGACTTCCCCGAGACGACACGGGCCATCTACCTGACGGAGCGTGAGCGGGAACTGGCGCGGGCGAGGATGCTCAACGAGGGCATGAAACCGCTGGGCGCCTCGGCCTGGGACCGCACCAAGATCTTCAAGCTGGCCAAGCAGTGGCAGTTCTGGCTCCTGCCGCTGGGCTATTTCTTTGTCCAGACCGGCTTTCCCGTGCAGCAGCCGGCATTTGCCCTTTGGCTGAAGTCGACCAATCACACCGTCTACGAAATCAACGTCTGGACGACCGGCCAGTTCGCCGTCGCCGCCGTTTCGCAAGTCGTGGCCGGTATGCTCTCGGACTCGCCCCTCTTCCAGGGCCGGCGGCGGCAGTCGCTGCTGCTGCTCCAGGTCCCCTGCTTGATCGGCTCCATCATCATCGCCGTGTGGGACGTGCCCGACGGCGCCAAATTCACCGGCTACTACCTGTGCTTTACGGCCATGGGCGTGCCGGGCATCTACTTTTCCTGGTTCTCCAGCCTGATCCCGCACGACCACGAGTTCCGCGGCTTCGTCATTGCCACGTCCAACATGTTCAGCTACATCATGGGCATCTGGTGGAGCTTGACCGTGTGGCGGACCGTGCTGGCGCCCAAGTTCCACGCGGCGTTTATCGCGTCGTCGTGTCTGGGCTGTGCGCTGATCGCGCTGGCCTTTGTCATTCGCGTGCTCGAGAAGCGTGATCAAAGGAAACGTGCCGCCGCTGCCGCTCTCGACGCGGGGACGGGGGTTGATGACGACGAGGACGAGGAGAAGACGACCGCCAAGGATGTGAAGAAGTCGTCGTCGCAGGTTGATCCGGCCGTCGCTGCGAAGACTGGGATTGGGCTGGAGGTTGTCAAGGTCTGAGGGAGGGAGGGAGTGAGTGAGTGAGCCCTCGGTCACATCGGGTCAAGGGATTGGGCAAACATGCCACAGAACCATCACAGCCACAGATCTGATCGATTTGATCTGCCTCGCTAGGCATCGGACTGATGACGAGGAGTACGAAGGACTATTTGGAATGGTTGGGGGCTTTGTGCTGTGTGAAAGTGTGGAGATATCCCATGCGGCACCACGTATCGAGATCTCATGTCCGTGGCATGACAATGACAAATGCCTTTGATTCATTCCACAGTCAACTCTGTCACGATTACACACATGATGGCGTGGCTTTTGGCTCTACTGTGGTATGATCTCGCTGTCAATCAAGTCTTTGACGACCTTGTTCGACAGTCCTTGCTCTACAATCCATCAATTCGAGCGCATATCGCGCCATAATACATTCATTCATTCATTCATTCCCTGGAAAGAACTCAGAATCGGTTCGCACTCGAGAACATGTCCTTCTGATACGTCCAGATGGTGCTGTTCAGCAACTCACAAGGTAATCAGTTCCTCTCGTTGATCAGCCGGGCTGTCCTTGCTTGTGTATTATTACACTCGAGATCCTGTTCGGGTTAACCTTCATCCGGTTAAAAGATGTCAAAACATGCCAAGGAATGATATGGCCACCCTTGTTTTAATCATGTACCTCTGGGCTGTTGTTGCCTGCTACAGGCTCCTCGGCAGGTTACCGACGCGCTCTGCGCTTCCATCACAAGAGCCCTCTTTTACCGGCTGATGTATCCGTCACGTGGACACCATACTGCTGGTACGCTCCGATCACCAAGAGCTGGCGACCGACCTTTTGTTGGGTCAGCTACTTCGCCATTGAGCTCCTTGACACGGAGATGTCCATTATTGCTCTCCCGGTACTTCTGAATAAGATGGGACCGTCTTCTGGGTATCATTATCGCACAGATAGGTATAAATCGCCGTGTTCTTACGTCTTCGAGAAGAGCGTGGCTTTTGGGGTATCGGAATTGCCCAACATATATCCCCGTGTACTCGGTATCATTTTCGCCATTGCAGACATTGTCTTTTCCCATCTCCTTGAACGAGTTTGGCTCAAACCCCCTACTTCGACGCTGATTGGCGACAATGGCAGGTAGGTGAGAGTAAACGCCCCTACCAATGGTTCAGCTATGGCCACTCGGCAGGAATGAAGTCGTGCCGTTTCTCTGTCTCGAATATTTTGTACAATCACAAAGGGGTGAGGAATCAAAACTCTTTCTGCCGAGTCACAATTATACCCAAAGAGGTAACTTCGAAGGGGATCCAACGGATGAAGTGAGAGGAGATCCTTTGGGAGCCGGTCATGAGCCAGTGTTCAATGAGTCGACTAAGTCACGCAAAGGCCCCCTTGCATACACTCTCATGAAGTGGGCGCTGCCGCCTTTCTCCTTACTGGTGGACAAAATTGAACACACGTCTGGCTCATGTTTGACGTAAAGCGCTCGGCCGAGTGGAGTGGTACAGAGTCCCGAATTCGAGTTGCCAATGGCCCTGCAGCCTCAGAGTCCTTGACCTGCGTTCACCTCGCCGTAGACTAATTTGACCTACTTCGAGAGCTGTTTCTCGTCCTATTGTTCCCACATGCACTCGAAATCTTCCTCGATTCTCTGACACATGGCAACAGTGTTAGGTCTGCAATGTATATCACGGAGGCATTCACATGCTCGGCTTGTCAGCGCCCTGCTGGAAGATATCGTGCGCCTTCCTACAGTCACGTGGGGCAAGCGACGCGTCAGGGTCGGTCACTACCTGCGCCATGACCTCGCTGTCAACCAACCAAGTGGCCTGTTGAGATACTCCTTCGTACTTGAAATTCAACAATTTGAGAGCACAGTGCGATACATGCTTTAAAGATGCCTGCAATATATGATTCCTGCATCGATGGATGTGACGAGCGGCAATCAGCTGACGATCCTGAAGGCAATGGCGTGCCTCCAGGTCAAACTCTCCGCGCCGAAAGATTGTTTGTGACGATAGCCACGATGGGTTGGGTCTTCAACGCGGCTTCATGGGTGATGAAAAGGGGGTCCGGCCGCCTAACATCGGGCAAGATGCATGCTTTGATACTCGGGTTGGAAAAGACCCCAAGACGACGGCTTCCGCCATTACGCACGATGCGGTGGCTGGTCCGAAGCACGGAATCGAACCCAGCTGACGGCATGCCCTGGCTGAGGCAGTTGCAGATTCTTGAAAACTCTTTCTTGTCCTTGTCCGGAGAAGAGATGGTAACGACTATTAAGCAATTCAACCCTCCGTGCACAAGGAACTGTATCGGCAACGACCAAACCTTCGTAAAAAACCCGATGACGGATTTTTTCCAGAGCCTACAAAACCATCCTCGAAGGAAGCTGCCAATGAATCAGAAGCAACCAAACCAACCGCGAAAGGTGTCCTTGATGGCTGCGACGATGCTGACCGGGTCCTCGGGGGCCGTCGACTGCGAGTGTCTCCGTGGGGGCTCTCCCCTCCTCTGCATGGCGGCACCCGAGAGGCTGTCGCGTTGACTAGGTGGTCCCGACCCTCGATATATGTCGAATCATCATTGCGCAAGACGCCCGCTGTTTTAGAGGCAGGATCCCACCTTGATGGTGATCTTTCGTGGCGTTGGAGCTAACGGACGCCAAAGACCGAAGCTGGAAGAGGATGAAAGTGTCGATGTCGCCTTCTGAGGATGTGCAAGATGCTCGCAGGCCACGGTTGTCAGCCCGACATATACCATACATGATTAGCGTGGGTTCGTACGACTTTAAGCACCTCATCCAGCAGAGTCTCTCGAATGAAGCGGCGGACGCTATTCGTGCTTGTTCCAACATTGATTTCTGTCGAGTTTCTCAACTGATTGCTACGGCGGTGGTGGACAGTCTGACTGCTAGTCGATTACAACCACAACTCGGCGTGGGTTTGGAGTGGTTTCCGGCTCTCCCGCCGCGTGGTTGGGCGTGACAGTCTCAGGCGGAGCGTCGCCGGCGAGTGAGGATGATTTCCCAGATCTTGCATGGCATTCTTGCAAGCTTTCTGTGAGTTTTAATGGCCATTAGAACAGTTGCTCCATATCCAAACGGGAAGACGGCCTGCAGGATCCATACTGTCGTCTCGTGACTAACGCGTTATCTTTTCAGCGCGAGTCGAGCCCTCGACAGGTTCAGTCCGAGTCCGACGATAATGACACGACACAATGCCGCGCGAGCAGGAATGGGAAGTTATCTTACGGTCACCTGGCATTGGGCAATGAGTAGCAACATTGGATTCGAATGCAGCACTGGGTCATCTGCCGCCGAGATTTAGCAATTCATGGAACGGGATTGGTCCTTTATCTTCATTCAATGGCCTTGTGAAATCTGCTGGATCGCTCTATTTTGCCATGTTTACTCTTCATGTCGCGGCACCCATCCACTTAATCTCCAGTCTCCATTCTCTGACTCAAGCCATTCCTCTCTGCAGTGTCATTGCGCCTGGGCGACAAGCTCGATCTCTCAAGCAGCAGCATGCGAAGTCATCGATCCCCAATAGCCGCTGCTGCATGAGACTTCCAGCATGTACGTGGTGCCACGATGTACGAACGCTGGCGCTCGAAGCCAAACATCGCGGTCCTGGAAACGGAAGCCTCCAGCATTGAAGCCGGTTTGGATCTCGTCAAGGCCATGACAACCTTCATCAATCTCCATACTCTCGCGGACGAGTCGCAGAACACTCGTCGCACCGTACTTATTTGAAGCAGAGACTTGCCCTCCATCTCTCCTCATCTCTCTTCTTCTTTCCCCCTTTTCTTCTTGCTTTGGGCGAGGTATTGGACGACCTATTCGAAAACGTGCTCGACCTGGGCGGACTGGCCATCCTGCACCTTGTATTGCCGCCTGTCCGTCCTTGGTCCGAACGAATCGTGACTTTGGCAGCAACGGCATTTTTTTCATGCTCGCTCGACACGCAAAGCGCCAGTGAGCTGCAGCAATCCATTCCGAAACTCCCAAGCTATCAGAGAGTGCCTGAGATGGGATCCGTCGTGGTTATCGTTGTTTTCCTCGGCACTGTCCCGGGCTTCGCCTTCGTGGTCTCCAGCTTAGTGGTCCAGTTCCATAAAGGCTTTCTGCGTTTATTCACGGTGCAGAGCTCCTCGAGTGGTGCGAGGTACGTTGAAGGCTTGACACCCTACAACAGTCGCTCAATACCTCGTGGAAGACTTTGATCGCCTGCATTAGACGCCAACCTTGGAGTGTTGCCCAAGCTGTCGATAGTCTGCCTCTTTCGGCTCCGCCTTTGGCATCCATCCTTTTTGCTTGATCTTTCGCGATCTCTTGTAGAGCCTTGTCCCTTGCTCTTATCTCTCGCAATCTCGGAGTGTTTTTGGACGTCGGCCCCCTGCTCCGATGATACCCGGCGCGTCAAATCAGAGTAAGTCTTCTCAAATTTGACCTCCATCTAATGCATACGCTCTGGTGCGTGGTGAGCCTCCGTGGAAGGTTAGCTGATCTGGCGGATAATAATTGAATGGAGACGCGGCTGCCAACAAGCTGTTGGGTTCCTCCTATTTCATCGTCTTCTCAGACTCTAAGGCTCGGCCAAGGGTGTTCAGGTATCGCCAGGCTCTCTTGCAGGAAAAGTCCTTATTGAGAGCTATACCGAGTCCTTCATCGATGTCCAGCAAGATCGGCCTGTCACCCCACTCCGATTCCCAGTGAAGAACAATATATGGCTGGTCAGCCGGTACCTTTAGGCCGTAGATGTCCGGTGGGCTTCCGAATCTGTTACAAAATGCACCGTTGGCAACTGCAGGAGGCTCGATGTAGGTGGTTGGGTCAGGGTAGAGCGTGTTGTCGCTCCAGCAAGAATCAGAACCGCAGATAGTTGCACGCACTCAGAGAGGTCCATGAGTACACATTCATGCTATGAACCAGGTGAGATTGCAAAGTCACGTCGAGATCCCCAACGAAAGGACCGTTCTTGTCTTTTATAGAGGCCTCGATCATGAAGATGGCGTCCGCTATTGAAGAAGAGTTGGCGCCTTGTGGAACCAGCGTTAAGGTCCGTTTCCCTTGTGGTCAAAGGACAGACTCTGTCGTGTATCTGGAAACAGATGACAAATGATCTTGCGCAGAGAATCGGCTTGGGTGCGATGCTCTGCCAGAACAGAAGCGCTGAAGATAGTGGCTACCGAGGTGATAGAGGGTAGACACAAGTGATGGATCCGCTGCCTCACTGGCAAGGATAGCGAGCAAGGCCCAAACCAATGCTGACGATAGTAAGACGCTGTTGTAAAGAAGACTAACCGGGAACGATGTGTTCTTGAAGACTGCGTCCAGTTCAATGTTCAAGCTACGCCCTCTGGCATGACTCTTGAAAGCGCCGGAAGCCGACCCAGATCCGGTGGGACGCCCGTCGTGTACCACTCTCAGACAAAGAAGCAATGTCGTTCTCAACTTCTCTGATTCCTTCCGATCAGTCAAGAAACCTCCAAACGAAGCAGAGGGCGAAAGACAGTAAATGAATTATTTGAAAGTCACGGGCACAGCCCAGAATACTCCTGCTTCTTTGCCCGCACTCGCTCTCGATAGTCTTTCAGATCGCGGACCTTGTCCTCGATAAAGGCGGAAGAAGCAGTGGACCAGTATGGCGCGATGGTTTGCTGAAATCGGGTTGCTTGCCCCCTTTCTGAATGTGAGGGGGCGAACATTGGTTGTATGTTGTCCATGAACAGATTGTACATGCCTCTTGGCTCGTTCAAGCTGCTCCAATACCAATGCATCTTCTTCTCCAGAGCAGCTCTCATTACTGTGGTACAAAAGCCAGGCTCCAGTGTAGAGTCGCGTTCCCCAAATCTGTCCTCTTGTTCAAATATGTCGAGAAATTCGTTGCATGTGCGATCAAAGTCTGCAACATTCTCTCCCTCCATCTCATCGAGTTCGTGTCCGCTTAGCCAGAACGGTGGGTGTTGCGTTTCGATTGGCAAGGAGCAGCTCCATTCAAGATCAACAACTGCCTTGATGTTACACTGTTCGTCCGCGAAGATATTACTCGGGTGGAGATCCGTCAATCGAAATATGAAAGGCCCATGTTGAAGATCACGCTGCGTAAACGCCGCCGTCAGTCCCCGCATGATTGTTAGAACAGCCATTTGCCCTTCTGCATCACGTTTTGACCGGACTGAGTTTGGTTGATGTTGCAATTTCAGGTCATGGCAGCGTAAGAGGTCATGGAAATAAGGGTCGGACCGCGAATAACATGTACTTGGTGAGATTTCAGTGAGAATGCCTTGATTCTCCAAGACAGCGAGTTGCAGGGTCAAGGGACGTTGACTTAGACGCACTTCACCATCATTATCGACCGTGAAAGAGCCTATTTTGCGTAATGGATGGGCCAAATTGAGCATGAGCCTGGAAAGATCTCTGTAGAGATTCTGTTTCTGACCACTGGCATCTGCACGGAGTGGCCACCTGTTGGACAACATTGTGCCTTGGTTCTTGTCGATGAAATCCATCAGGAGGTAGCCGGACTTGAGAGATGCGGGACGTCGACGCGGAACAAACGGCCGATGAAAAGGCTTTCGCAGGATCCATGCTAAACCTCTTTTGATATATTCAAAGGCACGCAAATACCAGGGAAGTTGGGAGACGGAGGTAAACTATATTATGAGTGAGTCTTGACTTAGGATCGAACACTGAAACACCTACAGCCAAGCCATTGGGAAGACCAAATCCCCATAGCCTTGGGATGGGACTCGAGGGCAATTCTGGGAGATCCACGCAAAGGAAGCAGCCTCGGAGCGAACCTTTTCGTCTAACAACCGTGGATCTGTCACCCCTCCGAGCCGATGGGGAAGAGGACACTTGATCAGAAGTCGCTGCAGCCTCGGCCCGCTGACGTGAATCGGAAGGCAAGCGTTGAAGCTTCCACAAAGCCAGTCCGATGGCGGTGCAACTGTACAATGTTGACCGGGCGACGAACGGACATGCTGGCCCACGATCTTCTCAATATCATCAGTATGACTCCCCAGATACTCAAGAAACTCCCGTTTCAGCCGTGGGTATTCCAATTTCACGAGCATATTATCATCCTCATTTTCAATGTATTCCCAGTCCAATTGCGCAGACTCATGTCTTTGATCTATAGCCACAGCGCTTTGACCACCGCAAGGAGACATCATAGCGAAGGCAACACTCCACTGAGAATGATCCTGAAAAGGTTTATTTTCAACCGAAATGAAGGTGCGTCTCCGTCAACACGCTCATGGAAAGGATTGCATCGCAGAGGCGAGAATCATACAGGGCGTCGCAGGAGGCCGCAGGGGAGAAGGAAACGGAGAACAGGTCGAGGGATCGCAGGAGAGCGAAAGCGATAAAGAGCAGGCTGCAGGATGGACGGAGCCGCGCGACGAAGGACGCACAATAGGCTGTGTGTTTGCGGCGGGGCTGATTAGGTGCGGAGATTGCGAGAGCTTGGTGATGACACTACAAGCCAAATACTGGCTGTCAGCGATGCATTATCAGTGGAACCACGAAACTCGTACGGGACGATGACTGCGGTGAGCCAACTGGCTGCCAAGGTCTGAATGACTAAGCGGAGTGCCAAGCGAATTGCTCGAGTGGCCCACGTGAGACTAATTTAGCTAGTCCTAATTAGAAGGAGTTAGTGTTGCAGTTAAACATTGTGCTCTTACCAAATCAGGCCTAGCTCATGACTACGTGTGCCAAGGTCACTTCTCACCACCTCGACTGCTGCATATGACAGTCCTTCTCCGTCTGTTTCGTTACCGCCGTAGCCTGGAATCCATGCCTTTGCTGTCTTTCTGCCCTGACGTCTACCTTTCCCCTTTATCTTCCTGAAGTTGTTGCAGACGGAGCGGAGCTGTTGGGGACTGTCCTTGGGTCATTGTTATGCCGTGTTCTCGACTGCTCGCACTCTCCGGCACCCGAATAGCAGGTGCTGTGTCGACTCTGACTATGACAGTGAAGACGTGCGGGATATACTCCTCAGTCCAGCATTACTGCCCTGCGCTAGCCTCCACTGTACCATGATCAAGTCGTTTCGCATCAGTCAAGAGTGCCGTGTTCCGCAAGACCATGATCTTCTGCCTTTCTGCTTGGGCATTGTGAGCTGTCGAACTTCTGGTCCGTTCCACTCCATCCCCATCTTCCTCACTTGACGATGTTGGAGGAGTTGCAACCGCCCTTCCTTCGGACGATAATTCGAGTCCAGACAAGGAGAAGCAGTGAGATGAACCCCGTCTGTGACCTCGAAGTTCTGTGACACACACGCAGGATTGAGCCTCAGGCTGACTTGAGGAAAGGTGCCGATCACTCAACCTCAATCACGCACGCCAAACGACTCCGCAAAGACAAAATGTTTTTTCTGCAAAGGGTCTGACGATGCCTCAACCGTCCACTTTGTACGATGGGTTAAATCACACTGTCGTCCTCTTCGTCCTACTCCTACTGAGGAAGCTGGTCGAGAGTAGTGTCAGTCACAAGATCCTCCAGCCCAAACAAGCAAGGCCCTTCTATCTGGGCGTGCTCACGCCCGGGCACGGTTCCAAAGTCTCCCAGCTTCGGTAGTGCCTTCCACTTGCGAGTCCGTTGTGTCTTTACACGACCCTTCCTCCTCGACTTCTCGCTCGCTCTCCTACATGAGCGCTAGATTCCTCAGCTCGGTATTTTCTCCACCCTCGTGCCCACCACGAGATCCTGCGAATAATGTCCGGCTCTGTTTAGACATTATGTCACGCCCTAGCCAATCACGGTCTGCCAGCTACCCTTTAGGTAGTGGGCGATGGCATTGATGTCGTGCTTCTTGACATATATCAGGGCTGACTGCTCCGTCGTCTCGTCGGAAGTCGTTACTGATAACCCCTTTGACTTGGATGCTCGCTCCGCTGCTGGCTGGAGGACGAGCGTGTCCGAGTATGAGAACACGGACGGCTCCGCTAGTGAATCAGCTGAGATGATAACGCCACATTGCAAGCACATATCCGGGGCCTTACAACACTTTTGAACCACCATCGTGGTCCTCATGTCGACCTCAAGAAAGGCACATGCGCGCCATCCCTGTCCCAAGAAGTAGCAGACGCGCTACAGGCGAGATGCTCGACTGTCCCAAGGTTGTCGATTTTTTCGGCCTCTGAATGTCTCAAGTAATGACAGTGGCTCTCCACGCTACACGCAGACATTCTATCAACGTTGGCGAGCACCAACTTTGATATAGGACCTCATCTTTCTTATGTCTACGGTCTCGTCCAATACCGCCTCATCTTTTACTTCTTCCAGAGTCTTTCTCAATGCTCTTGGCCTTCCGAAAGATAATAAAGACCGACACGGCCACTGCGGAGCCGAGCAACAAGTATCACCCACCACGCAGGAATCGCGCGAAACGGGGAGGATCAATCCCCGCTTCGCCGGACTTGTGGAATACACACAAAGGCAACCACGAATGCAAATTGCGGAAAGACCCACGTCCGGCATCCATGAGCCAGCGACAGAGCGAGCAGTTGACACTGACACTGACATTGATGTGGACGTGGACATGGGGGCGAGGCCCCGTCTTCCGCCACTTCTCCTTCTCTGCCTACATCATTGGAGATTAGCATGTTGCAGACAACGACAAGTGCTCAACCAACTACTTGCTACCTCAAGAATTACTATCCTTCTTGTTCATATTTCATCACGAAGTCGATGTACTCGATCCAGCCGACCTATACCGGCGGTGTCGTATCATTTCAAAACAATCCAGAAGCCGAAGTTCCCCATTTGTTTTCTTTTTCCCTTTCCTCTCTCTCCCTTTTTCCTTTCATTTACATATCGTCAAGTCCCTAATCCAGTGACAGAGGAAAGCTACCTAGACATAGTGCATAAAGACTACGCGCAGGGGATCGGAAGTCCCTTGTCTTGATCTTCACCCTCCTTCTCATCATCGTCGTCGTCGTTATAGTCATCATGTTCTTTGTCATTACCGGCATAACGACCGTCTGTCCCTGAAAGATAACGAAGCGATGAACATCTCACTTCCCGCCTTTGGCCATGTCCGCCTTGTCCTCCCCAGTCTGATTCCTCCACAATCCCGCGTAAATGGCATTACGCTGGATGAGCTGGCGATGTGTTCCCTTCTCGGCAACCTCGCCGCACCCGTCCTCACCTGTTTTCATCACGACGATCGTGTCGGCGCCCATGATGGTTGAGAGGCGGTGTCTGTGTCAGACCAGAGTCAGAGGTAGAGTCCAAGTCAGAGAGGGAGACGGAGGTGGAGAGTAGAGGCAGAGGCGGAGGTAGGGTCAGAAGGTAAAAGAAATCGGTTGATTGACTGACACTTCCAACGACACCCGGAGGGGAGAAGAAAGAAGAAAGAAGTAAGTCGAACGGTTACGTACGCGATGGCAACGGTCGTCTTGTTGCTCTTGATGCTCTCCTTGACGTGAGCTTCCGTGTCGGCGTCCAATGCACTGGTGGCCTCGTCGAAGATGAGGACGGGCGCATCGTGGAGAAGTGTCCGGGCCAGCGCAACTCGTTGTTTTTCGCCGCCGGAGAGGTAGCTGGTGCAGAGTCAGTAACAACTCGACGACAATATGATGTCAAGACGGTCACGGTCCACCACCTCAATCATGCGAGAAGGCAGAAACCCACCCGCCACCCTCGCCGACGATACCCTCGTACGTTTCCGGGAGAGTGTTGACCGTGTCGTGAATGCCGGCGCGGTCTGCAGCATCGTGTAGCTCTGTCTCCGTGGCATCGGGCCGGCCGTACTTGATATTGTGCGAGAAAGTGTGGTTGAAGAGGTACCGCGTCTGAGCCATGACGGAGATGTGCTTGGACAGCCTGTATGGTGGGTTCGATATGTCAGTAACATCATGAAATGTGTGCGAGGGAATCCAAGTGCAAGGAGAAGTAAGAGTAAGAATGCAAAGAGTGTCACTCACTCCCCCTTTTGCAGCTCCTTGATGTCCTGGCCGTCGATGTGGAGGGTGCCCTTGTCGGGATCGTACGACCACTTCACGAGGTTGATAATGGTCGACTTGCCGCAGCCTGACGGACCGACGTGGGCGGTTGTCTGGCCGCTGTCGACGACGAGAGAAAGGTCTTTGAGGATCGCTTTATTGCCCGGGCCATTGGCCGCGGAGGGATAGCCAAAGGTGACGTTTTTGAATTCGATGGTGCCGCCACCCACGTCAAGGTTAAGGTTCTTGGGCCCGTACTTCCTCCTGGGCACAATCTCGAGCAGTCGGCGGAGGTGGTCGGCGGTTGTACAGATCTTCCGTGATATGCTCGCGGATCCGCGTGAGGTGCCACATCGGGGCCTTAGCCAGAGCCATGTACCCGCCGAACGCCACGACGGGCGCGACCGTGTGGTCTCCAGTCTGCAGGCCACGCACGATGACGAGGGTGGTGGCTGCGAAGGCGCCAAACGACGGCAAGAGATTCGAGCCTAAGCCGACGACGAGATCCGTGAGTGTGTTCTGCCACGACTCCTAGGTCTGCGCGCCGAGGCTCTCTCCGTACGCCTCGGTCTCGCGGTAGATCTGATTGTACATGGCCACGGTGGACCAGCCTCGATAGCCACCCTGGCATAGGCGATTCGTCTCGAAGCGGGCCTTCATACCTCGGTCGACGGTCACCGTCCGGGTACGGTTAACCCAGAGCACGAGGAGTAGGTCGACGGCCGAGACCGCGCCCAGCACGAACGAGACTTGCGGCCCGTACAGCGACAAGACGGTCGCACTGGCGTCGAAGAGCCGCAGCACCTCGGGTACGGTGCAGAATACGAGATAGTCGAGCGACGGACAGACCTGGTTGCTTTTTTCAATGACCGTGTGCTGATGTCAGTCGGGTCCGTCGAGTTATGGAAGGCGACCTCGTGTTTCATGAGATGCTCGTAGACGAGCTTGCACACTTTGGCTTTGCGGCCGAGCTTGAACTTGGCCCACAACAACGCGCGCACGGCCAACAGTCCGCTACTCGAGTTGGCGAACTGGACAACCACGACCAGCGCCAGCGGCTTCCACACGGGGCCGAGGTGTTGGGCCGTATACGCCTGCACGACGCTCTGGGCAAAGGCGCCCTGCACGTACGGCACGCACAGCGACAGGAGCGTCTCCAATCCGAGTATGATGATGGCGTAGACGATGCGCACCTTCATCCACGGCAGCTGGCTCGGCCACATCTACGGCACGCAGATGCGGAATTTTTTTCATCCACTGCCACCGTCCGCCGGCATCGCGGATCTCTTCGCTGATGTTTCTTCGGAGTGTGGGAGGCATTTCCTCTTCTTGCTTTGTAGTTCGTTTCTTTTCTGCGCACTGCTTGCCTTGCCTGTAGTGGTAGTCGCGATATTGAAGGGGAAGGGAGCAGCCATGCGAAGGGAGGTGGTGGAGGTTGCGTCATTGTCGAGCCGGGTAGATCCGCTTTCACCCGGCCAAGAGAAGGCAACGAACAGGCCAATCTCCAGACAGCCGCGGAGGCTTGGGGCCGCAACAAAGTGTAGAGACTAGGAAAGAAAGAAAAGAGACTAGCGAGAATAAAGGAGGAAAGGTTAAGTTCAAAAGTAAAAAATCAGGACGGTGGAGGAGAAGCCTGGCAGAGAAACAACAACACACCAGGAACGGCGGTGACATGAGGCACGATGGGGTAGCATACTCGTAGCCCCCACAACGACAACGGGCTCCATGCCAGATTGGTGGATGAACGTCTCCTATCAACGGAGATATTGGCTACATGCCACCCAAATCCAAGCCAGAAACTCTGATGGACGTACTTAAGACCTTGTAAAGCCTGACCCTTTCGACAATCGCCATCATTGGGCGAGGGCAGACGATATTTCCAAATGAAGCGATTGGGATCTCACAGAGGTCAGACTTGGCAGTCTCAGTGCGGCCTCACTAATCCCTTCCAGACCAGTGCATGCGAAATCTCCCTCGGGATCCTCCATGAAATCAGGCGAGAATTGGTCCAAGCTCTGCGCTAGCAAGTGTCATATTCTAACACTATTGAGCGCCCCATTGCGCCCCGTTGCGCCTGTTTCCTTCCCCGTTAGGCTCAACTTCCCACTTCGGTTTGACTTTTCCTCACCCGTTTCTGCCGCACGGAAAGTCCACCCTGCCTGTCTTCCGGGTGGGGAAGGAGCTTTCCTTGGGTCTCAGCGACTACCAGCGCCACATTTATTGTTACGAACTCACCGGCTTTCGGATGTGCTGTGCTGTGCGAGACTGAATGGCATCTTCTCTAGCACCAGGGAAGAATGGCGGTTCTGCCAATCAGAACCTGACAACTCACAGCAACGGAGGCTAAAATGGTCAGTCACAAGGTCCTTTGTCCACCCAATCACAAGTAGAGCTGATGAGGCTGATGAGGCCAAGACACCTCTGCTCTCCACTCTGCAACAAAACTCGTCACCTCAATGGCTTGTGACGGCGTTTGAGGTCATGATCCTTATGTTGCTTACAGCCTCAATGCTCGATGGTCAACCTAGAGGTTGTCAGGCCCCCCGAGTGGATCCTGCAGCACAAAACACTCCTCCCCTGCCTAGTATACCACACCACCACGTCACAACCAATCCGAAGAGTCCAACGTCGGCGAAACCAAGTTTTTGATCTGTTCTGTTCCAATTGCGAGCACTCGATGGCAACCACCAGCCTCTCCAGTCGGCCAGAGAAGGAGATATCCGCACACCATGACCGGGGTGGCGGGGAGGGTGGTGAAGGGGGGAGGGGGAAAGTGTTTTCCCTTTTCGACTGACATCAAGTGGTTTATTAGTCCTGTCCATCAGCCTGAGTAGACGCTCTTGCTCAGCCGTCACTTCATCCGCAAAATTTGCACTACCCGCAGATCCGTGCCTACACTCCTCGCCTTGTGCCTCTCGCCGCGTGAACTTTGCCTCGGCCCGCACCCTGACTATCCTTTCATAGCTTCGACGCTTTCCTTCCTCAAGCGTTGACAGCGGCGCTCCCTCCGGTTTCCGACGCTGCTCAGCCGATTGGATGGACACCATGATTGGCGCATCTTCCTTCCAAGAGTCGCCTGTCACAGGTACGTCCTTTTTGACTCTTCCCCCTTTGGAGGTCTATACACGAAAATGGACTAACAAATGATTGTAAGACCCCACGCTACCTAGAACGTTCCCCGGTAAATTGGCGGACCACCCAGCACCTGGGCCTAGCACCGAGCCGGGATGCAGCGGCACAAACTCCGTGGACGTTGCCACGGACTGGAAGCCATGTGTCACCTGCAAAATGACAAAATCAAGGTGCGAGGGCGGATATCCGTGCCACAGGTGCAAACAATTCAACCTCGCATGCACCTGCCATACATTCGAACGGAGAGGCAACGCTCGGAACACATGTGACGGCTGCTTTTACGCAAAGGCAAGCTGTGATGGAGGGTTTCCGTGCACCAGGTGCACACGGTTGAAAAAGACATGCGAGGGCCCGGACAATACCTTTGCTTGGTGGATGCCGCCCCCCGATGACACGACTGCGCTACCTGATGAGACCGAACCACCGGCCAATGCGACGACGCCGAAGCGGCAGCGAGACATCACGGGTTATGGAACCGAGATGCGTGCTGAGGCCGCAAAGCTGAAGACAAGGAGAAGGGGCGCGTTGGTGCGCTCGAGGTTGTTGGGGTTGGAGGAGGCACACGGCGTGGCAGCAAACGCCATTGGCAGAGGTGATTCAGACACACCCAAGCTCCGCGTGGGAGAGGTCAAGCCCCACGAAGACGTCGAGGTTGAAGACGACAAGTCCGAGAAAGAAACCACGCGTCCGATGTCACTAAGCCAAGAGTCAGACAGGTCGGTGATCAAAATCAAACCATCACGTCCACAGTCCTACCGCCGTCGCGCGTGCGAAGCCTGCAGGAAGAAAAAAATCGCGAAAAAGTGCAATCACGCGGAACCATGCAATAATTGCGAAAAGCCGGAGCACTGTTTCTACGTCACTCACAAGGGCAAGAAGAGAACTACTCCGGCGACGGCCAAGAGGACTCTGTTGGAGTGGACGCTGTCCCCGAAGCCCACGTCGCAGAACGTGCTTCCTGGCGCCGCCTTCACACCGGTGGGACAGGTTCCTCTCATGAACGGCGTCTACAACAACGGCGCTGCATACGGTGAGCTGGCGGGTGCTCCAGCACACCCGCGTGGGTATGGCTACTACGCCGACCCCCCTGGCGGTATAACGAGCGGCTTCGTGTCAACTCCAGCTCATTCGTTTGTAGCACCCTGCTCGTCGTATCAACAGCCTGTTTCTTCTTTCCGGCAGCCCGCACCGTCTTTCCAACAGCCGTCTAGATGGTTTCAACAACCCAATTCGTCATTTCAACAGCCGGCTTCGTCACTTCAACAGTCCGCTTCTTCTTTACAGCAACCTGCTTCATCGTTTCAACAACCCAATTCGTCTTCGGCATTCCAAACACCGACTTTCCCGTTTAAAGCATCACCGCTGCTTTACGTGCAAAATCAACCCACTCCGGGAACGATGCCAGTGCAGACCGACTACAGCGGCATGGTCAACACGGGCTATCCTCCCTACGGGACCCACGGACAGCGTGACATCTACCACCAGTGCGAACCCTTCTGCAACACGACCGACAGCACGGCACCGAGCACCTTGGTCCCCTTTCCAATCCACCGGCAATGCCATTCAATGTCGATACAGGGGTTTCAGCCTCAACAGCAGAACCAGTCGGTCTCGATACAGGGGTTTCAGCCTCAGCCGCAATACATTGAGTCGATCTCGATGGAGGCCTTCCCACCTCATCAGCAACATCATCCAATCTCGGCACAGGCTTTTCCAAACCAGCAGCAACACGCGCCTCCAGGAGTCACGACGGCAGAGAATGAAGGCTACATTCCCTTGTACCTGGAAGAAGAGTATGACGATGACGCCTACGTCGCGAGACCTGTCCATGGAAACACTGCCCAGACGAGTCCAATCCAGCCACCAAACCTCGTCGCTTCGAGGCCGAATACAGGACCGATGACATATTACCCGACTGCTGCTGCTGCTACTGTTGCTGGGCACTTGGACAGCGCTTGGCCATTTCAAGGGTGGACTCCGTCGACCATGGTAGCGCCCTCGACCTCAATAGTCGCCTCAACTCCCATGATGCGCTCGACTCCAGTACCAGCCCCGACCGTGATCACCCCCTCAGCTCTTATCCTGGCCTCACGACCTGACGCTAACCTTGGATCCACGGTAACCACCGACAACCCCTTCGAACCTGCCATCCCGAACCACCCGATCCCGGCATGCCATCCCTACTGGACAAGCATGGAGGCATGGGCGCAGGCCGAAGATTATTCGAGTTAGCTTTCCCGTGGTAAGTGCTTGCTCACCGGACACTTGGATAAGTATGTGGACAAGTCTAACAAACGCATTCGACAGAGCTTGGACCCGAAACCGCCGAGCGCTGGCACGTGCAGGAGTGGTTGCCGAAATGGAAACGTGCGAAATGGTGACTTCATCAGAAGAAGACGAGGCAGGCGCGTGCAAGAGGGGGGGACTGGGATGATGTCGACTTGATGAAAGTTCTTCATGAGAAAGAGGATATAAAAGGGGATGTGTTTCTTATTGTCGCCGGCCTAGCCTTATCTTGCGCAGACGGTCTGTCTATTTTGTTCGTATTTCTTTCTGTTTCGATATGATTGTCTACCTACCCGCTGCTGGCACAGCAAGGCATATAGAAAACATTACTTCTATTGACATTCGGTCAATGCGGAGTCCGCGCCGGCTGGCGGACTGGAAAAGCTCGCATAAACGAAAAAGCTTGCTCAGCTCGGAACTGACGACGTGAGAGTGCCTGCAAGAGTGCCCAGAGTGGTCAGAGTGATGAGAGTGGTCAGATGAACAACTTGAATATCTGTTATTACTGCGATATCTTTCCGAGAACTAGGGATTTCATGATCCAAAGTTGGGCGTGTGGTGTAATAATTGTCAGTCAATATTTCCAACACTCCTTTCTCTTGTGTTTATCCATTCTCATTTCCCTGAAGATGTTGGCAAGATCGGCCCACCTGGCGCATGCAGCGGCGCATCGAGTCGGTCGAATATCCAGAATACTTAGTAATCACTACTCAACTCACAGACAGACTGCTCGGGTCCGCTCAGATCAGCCCGGCTTCCTTACTTTGCTTGATTCATGGCATTTGCAATACTCGCACAAAGAGCTCTGTCAGACATGGCACGCGCTTCTATCTGTCTTGCCGTCAATTTCAAATGTAAAAAGACTTGTGATGTGCCACAGTTGATTGATGTAATTCCTGCGCTGCCCCGCCGGCAACCTTTGCAAAGATTGTCGAAATCGTGAACTTTGTTCATTCCACCCCAAGTAGTAGTCCGAACGACTTAGCCAGGCGCCGGGCCGGGCCATTCCAAGTGAGATGTTCTCTCTTCCCGAGGGGTACTGTGTGACAAACAAGATGGAACGGTGCGCCCACCGCACCAGGGGCTCAGTTTTGCGTGGTCATCCGTCAAACTTGTGAAAAGGGTGGAAAACAGAACGTCGCTTCTTGCTTTGAGCATTGAGCACGGACGTACCGTGTCTGAGGGAGCTGTCCTGGTGACGGTTCACTCTTCTGCATCCTGTATCGAGTATCGAAGATCGAGCAAAGCAAGAGACTCGATACAATCTTTCTCTGGCCATCGGTCTCCCCACTTCTGCTTTCTTTACATGAGCACCGACTCCTCCTCCTCCTCCTTATATATGTACCAGCACTCGGTGCGAAGACCACCAGTGTAGGCTGCAACGTTGACAAGAAGGAAGAGATTCGTGTATTGTAGTGTAGGAGATGTGTCGTGCCTTGGAATCCGCTGTGGTGCTGTCCTGCTAGTGTTAGCCCAACTGAACTTTTACCTGCCGGCCTGTGATCTGAATGGAACAACGCATACTGAACCTTGGCCTCCTTTTCTGTCTATTATCTGCACTCTGCTTAGCTGGTAGCTGTGACGCCAGGAGAACGGAAAGACCCTTTGTGAAGATCGTCAGTCGTGACTGCGCACAGCAGAAGACAAAGACAAAGGGCGTTGGTGCGTCGCGGGAGAGACGAGGCAGTGGCCGTCACGTCATGATCGACCGTAGTGCTATATACGAGCTGTCGCTGTGCCTCGCCGGAGAGGCAGGGCAGTGGCGACATGATCGACCGTAGTTATATATGTAGTACTAATTTCGAAATTCGTTCACACAACTTTCATCCACAAACAACATTCGTCCACAGCAATCCATTCTGAACTTGATCATCTTGGAAATCATACTCGACATTCAAGATGGACGCCAAAGATGGCAAAGTCGCCGAGCCGTCACCCAAATCACACGGCCAAGACGACATCACCACCACCCCGTCGCAGCCTGACGCACCCAAAGTCACGCCGCCGTTGTTGTTGTTGTCTGTGAATGACGAATTCAACAACGCAGTTCGTGCCGTGCAAGAGTTCAAGTCTTCATCTCATGTCAAGCCACACACTTGGATACGCTTCCCGTTGAGCCCCGCTGCCTACAACCAGCTCACCGAGTTCTTGGATAACGACGACACGTTCCGTGGCCTAGAGTAAGAGATTCAGACCTCACATTTTCCGACGATTTGAAACTGACCTACGATGATCTGCAGAACCTTCTATTCCCCCTTCACCCAAGAATTCGCCATGGGCGCCGAAACCCGTGTTCACGCGGCCTTTGCCCCTGCGGTTGTACGTGACATCCTCAACGGTCTTGCACGCTTGGAACATCCGTCCCTTGATGGATTCGGTGGCAATGTCTTGAATACCGCATCGGCAAAGCTCGCTCTGACTGTCGAGGGCAGCACTTTTGAAAAGTGCCCCGATGGCTCGTTGCTGTATCTGGGCGCACGGTTCCCGGGAGTCGTCATGGAAGTGGCCCATTCCCAGCGAGCAGAGGACCTTCCCCGACTTGCTGAGGATTACATACTTGGTTCTGGTGGAAGAGTTCGTTGCGTCGTCGGCTTCAAGCTGCCATACCCAGCAGGCAACGAAGCGACATTGTCAGTCTGGATCCCAAAATTGACCGACTTGTCGGATGGCCGCAAGAGCCTCGATGTCAAGCAACTCGTGAAGGAAGAGGTCAGTTTTTTTTTTTTTTGTTTTCTCGTCTGTCAACCTTGTACACAAAAAGACTAATGTTTTCCTTTTTACACTTCCAGGTCTTCTGCACTGCCGACGGTCACCCAAACCAAAACTCTACCGGTCTCAGCTTGTCGCTCGCTTACCTCGCACCGACTCAGGAAATCCGAGCCATGGTCAACGCGCTCCCAGCCGAGGTGGCCGAGATCAAAATCTCTACTGCAAAACTATGCGAGTACCTGAAGTTGGCGTTCAAAGCGGAAAATCCAGGAAATGTCGTTGACGACATCGACGACGAGATGGTGGTGGTGGCTCCGCGCAAATACGGACCTGCGTAGTGCTGCTCTCAAACGCAGTATCACTGAGGCCACTTCGTCAGCATACCTCGGTGTTACCACCAACAAAGCAAATCCAGGAAATGTCGTTGATGACATCGACGACGACATGGTGGTGGTGGTGGTAGCTCCGCGCAAATACGGACCTGCGTAGTGTTGCTCTCAAACGCAGTATCACTGAGGCCACTTCGTCAGCATGCCTCGGCGTTACCACCAACAAAGCACACTGTTCAGAGTAAATAGCTTCTTTTCGTTCACAAACTCGGGGAGAAAAATCAAAAAAACATTCGGACCTGCTCTTCTGTGTCTGCCTGTCAGTCTATTCCTTTTAATCCTGCATGGCCCATGACTCTCGTTGCCCTATACGTTGAGACTCTTGTACATTTCTAGGTTTTTTTTATTCCTGTACCCCCCTTCTATGCCGTCGCCGGTCGCCGTCGCCGGTCGCCGTCGCCGTCGCCCTTGTCCTCTGAGTACCCACTACGTATCACAACAAACTTGCTTGTTTACCATCTCGTATCTCTTGTTTCTCTCTTCCTCTGACATCTAGCGAGCTATCTACTGTACGCTCCTCCCCCTTTTCTCGTCCTTCCCTCGGTTCTCCTGATACCGCAGTACTGCCCCCTCCTATACTTACCGTTACCTACCGACAAGCTCGGGTCCGCAGATCTGCCACGTTGTGGTGCATCTCACACGCGTCAACTAGCAAGCTTGCACAAGGTGATGATGATGATGACATCTAGTCTCCCCGAGTGTCGTGTCATGCCAAAATTTGAATTGACGTGTCGTCTCATAGATGCGATGGGTTCGACCATACATACACACGCATTATATGCGCGAATACATGGGTAGCTTTCGTGGAGAGGCGACGAGATGCGCTCACTGGTTGCGCTGCTGCCGCATGATCTCGTTGTCAAATCAAGTAAAAAACCTTGGTACTGAAATTTGTTTCAATAACGGCGCAGATGGTTGCCGTGATACCTGCCCCTCGCGCCATGCTACGAATAAGACATCACACAAAAAACCAGGCCTGGCTTGGCTTGGCTTGTTGGCTGGCCATGTGAACTGCGTTTTGCTGGAGCTGGAGAACAAGAAAAGAACTGAGGACAGAGAACAATGTATTTAGGGTGCATGCGCCCTGATGGTCTATCTACCTGGCTGCCTGTCTGGCAAAAGGGCAAAAGGGCAAAGGATTTCCGTTGCGCAAACGAGGGGTTCGCCCCTGGGCCAAGGGCCAAAGCAGAGAAGAGGACAAGTGAGGGATTTCTGGCCAGTTTAGTCAGTCAGTCAGCCAACCAGGGCACATATGAAGGGGAGCAGTATCAACTGCCCGCGTATCTTGTCCAGGCTCGTCGTTCTCCATCCGGACACAGACAACCGTAACGGGGCAGGGTGAAGAGTGGTCTCATGGACTCCGGTCAGGGAATATATGAAGGCAGGCAGTTTCCCGAGCAGAAGTTCACTTGATTTGCTCGTCTCTACAGACGCCGACCGATTATGGCCATGGGAAGGCCTGGCAAGCGGCAGAGAGTTCGAGTGCTGCCTGACCCCTGACCCCAAATAGATAGTTCTGAATAGGCCTGCTGAGTTTCTCAACCGCTGGTGGGTCTCAGTCATTCCCGTGGGCAAATTCACCGATGACTGCAGCAGGCATGTTTCAGCGGATGCAAGTCACGTCAATCACAACTATATCCTCGATGTCGTAACCGCAAAGAATACAGTCACTATTAGCCGACATGGATACGACAAGCGCCCAGTTGTCTCGCAAGTCTACGAGCATCTATTGATTATCGCCACACAATTGGCCTTGTGGGGCGGGCCCTCACTCGAAGGGAACATCTTCACGTCCAGGGTTACTTGTAACCTTCTTGACAAAGTTTCGGGATCAGAAGATCCGTTGTCACGCGGATTTCTGAGCAATATCGTCAACGTTGCCACGGCGGCAGCAACATAATTACTTCCGGTCACCACGGTTGGACATGGAGCACAGACGGTTTTTGAACGCGTGGGAAACTGATGCGTACGTCAACAGGCGAGGGTCTAAGCAAGTAGATAGCACAGACAGACGGAAAATCAAACCTTTCATGCCGCACCTGGTACACCATTCCCGATCCGTGCGACGAGGGCACGGTGAGAGATGGAGAATGGTGCCAGTTTACCCTGAGAGGTGTCTGTGGCAAGATTCCAACATGTCAATGTCCCACCTGACCCCCACTACTACTCGTCAGACGTGTCCGTCATGTGGTCGGCCTGAGAAGAAGCATTGTCGTGAAGCCGTGTTGTTTTGACAGGCAGACGTCGGACTTCCTTTAGATTTTTAAGCATTCAGGGGGCGCGGGCCTGATCAGGCAAGGCTGAGATTGCCAAGAGTCGATTGACAGAGATGGTCAAAACGTCGGGCCGTCAAAAGATCCGAAGCCTTCATCTACTGGAATAATGTTTTTCCGGCCTCGCTGATGACGACTCATTTGGTCATGTGACAGAAGTAGTGATGTCAGCGAGCAATCTACCTTCCTAAATCAGTATAGGATAAATGCCTTAGATAATCTTCGATGCCAAGGCCCGCAGCCTGACTTGGTGGGCACAGTCTCTGCGCTCGGTACCTTTGACTCGCTGTACTCACTGCCGTCATTCTCGCAATCTGCAACGCGAATTCTCTGTCAGACAATGTAACTACAACGCCGCAGTGACAGCTGGCAATCACTGCAATATCTAGGCTAACTATTGAGACCAACCTCCGGGGCGTTTGTGGCAGCCGACCGACCGTGAAACGCTCCCGTGCCCTTCTCTTCTGCTTGGACTTCAACAGCCGGAAGGACAGTGGATCGGCGGTTGCTCGAGGTGGCCTTGTGATCAAGCCACGCAGCAATCAGACGCCTCAGAGCTGTATCGATCGTGCCATGCTCAACAGATGCCAGGGTCTGACATATCACTCAGCTACTTAGCTGCTCCCGTCTCGGCCCCGCAACCCTGCTTCAAGTCCTGCTGGTGGCTCTGGCGCATTATCAGCGGGACGTGTAGGCCCTCAGGCTAGTGTCGAGTCACGGATATTTCCTCTCCCAGAGTGATGCCTCTGTCGACTTCACCCTGCTTCCTCGTCCGAATCAGCTCACCGTCTCGGTCAACGAGTCCCGCGCTGTCGGCTGCTTCTTCAAGCTGCCGCAAAGCCTACAGACCCCCCCGCTGGAGAGTATGGCGCAGCCCATGTACCTGCCCCCCGAAGACACGATTGCCAGAATCTGCCCAAATGCCACGTACCCGCCGTTCCCCAAACCCCTGATCGGGCGGCCGCGATTCCGCAATCGACAAGGTCTAGCCACGCCAAAGACGAGCACGACCATTTGGAGGAGCATCTGGCGGCAATTGACAACCTGGTCAACAAACTCTCTGTTTTGAGCGGGCCGGCATCTTGTGGCCCACGGATCCAGGGTACTGTGATCTGCACGGAGGAATTATCTAGATGTTCGTACATTCTAGATATTTCGTCGCGCCGTACCCCGAAAAGCACAGAGGATCTGAAGATGCACCATGGCTCGATTCTGGATCTGTCCAAACCGTGGTGTGGCAAAATGTCCATGGTCGAGATATATCGTTATTCTGGCATCATAATCCACTGTGACGAGCTTGGCACAAAGGTGCGTTTTATCTCCGTATTGAGTTGCCAAGGGGCGCTAATGCACGGAGCATGGTGCACGGGCCATCACCGGCACCCACGCCTCTTCGCGGCCCGCGCACGTCCTCTTGCATTGGCGCCTCTTGGCAAGTCAACAACCCCTTTGCTGAGATATACGTGACCCTCGTTCTCTCTCCTCTTGATATCCCGTTACAAAAATGCCCTACTAAGACTCAACCGCGACTTGGCAAGATCTTCAGCGGGCCATGAGCATGGCACGGACAGACAGATAGAGAGACACGGTCTTTTTCGGTATAGAATCTTCAGATGCTTCTTGATTGTTGTTGACTCTGGGGCCGGAGAGACGAGGAGGGAAGGGATGGAAATGTAGGTGGTGGCCGAGGTGGGCACAGTTTAAACAACATGCCATGGCACAGTATGCACAGCGCGTCTCCTCAGATCGCGATACACTGATGGCTGATAGATATTCCAAGTGTTTTGACGAATGATATTGTTTGTGGGCCTGTTCAATGTCGTTGCATTCGTTTCTCTTGCGGCAACTGCTGATTCTTTGGTGCGCTGGGAACCAGCATCCGTTCTCCGATCACCTCCGCTGCTGTCCAGATCACGTATGCCGCCTTGTCAACACCCAGAAGCAGAGATATGTGTGCAGTGCTATTCATATCAGGGCGGCTCTGTATTTTGATGTTCTGTTCTCGGCATCGATATATCTTTTCAAGTGCATGCTGGTAAGGTCGTGTCGCACCGGTACCCAGGCTGCACGAAACGCGCTTGAACGCCTGTGTTGCCTCGTTAGCCACAGGTTCTGCTTTAATCATATGCCAGCTGCAGCTGACTGGATGCCTCAACTCTTGCTTTGGATGTACCTTTTGCAAAGTTGAAAGGGAGGATTGCCGCGCTCAGAAAGACCACCGGGCTGCAGGGAAGTGGTACCTCGACTCTTAACGATATTCACCTCCCCACGTAAACCGTCTTCCGCAGAGGTATTCTCTGTACGTGTTCTCCTTTGTTAATAGTTGTTCTCCTTTCTCTCGCGACATGCGCCGTTGAATCTCAGCCATAGACCGACCGCTCTGCAATAGTGTAAGGGTCAGCGCAGCCGGGATGACAATAGAATAGCAACAAGATGAAGAACATGGTGCGTCATTCAGTATCATGTCCATGGTTCCATTAGTGATGAATCGTAGTAAAGCTTTGGGAAAGGAAAGAAAAAAGTGAGCGATTGGAACTCCCTTCCATTTCACAGGGGCTATGTCATGCTGGAGCCTCTCACTATGTCCGCCTCGTATCGAAACCCGTTGGATCAGTTTGTTATGACTACGGGTAGATATGTCTTGTCTTGGCTGGGTGAAGAAGGTGGTATATTTACTCGGCCGGCTCACTTGCTCCTGTAGGCATGGTAATTCATACACACACACACA
Source organism: Fonsecaea monophora (assembly GCF_001642475.1). Lineage (NCBI taxonomy): Eukaryota > Fungi > Ascomycota > Eurotiomycetes > Chaetothyriales > Herpotrichiellaceae > Fonsecaea > Fonsecaea monophora. The sequence continues at coordinate 46,740 of NW_019173989.1, read as the reverse complement.
CACACACACACACACACACAAAAATGCTAGGTTTAAAAACCAATAAAACTGCAAAAAACTCCATTTAGGAGAAAACGTAGCCCTTGGTGCAATGGGCACATTTTTTTGATGTTTCCTGGACTTTAGAAGTCCTTCTCTCCTCCCGTAGTGGATCTCTCCTGCTCGTCCTCCTCCTCTTTCTTCCTCCGTGAGCGCTCAACCCCATAATATACCCTCCCCCTTCTCTCGCTTTGAGCCTTGATTTGTCGTTGTCGTTGTTGTTGTAACAATGCGGACTGCAGTCATCAATTCCTAGTGAGTGAGTAGCGGAGCCAGGAAGAGCCCATACATCACACCACCATGTGGTTGGAAATTTGTAAATCAAGGGTAAGGTAGTTCGAGTTGAACCCCTGAACTTTGGTGTTACAGATTGATGCAGACCTGATCCGGCAATTGTTGGAGGGGATTTCGCTGTTATAATTAATAACACTTGTTGGAAAAAAAGTGGGACTCCCCTGTAGCATGTGATGTGTGTCGGAGGCGAGGAAGTGAAGGTTTAGCGAACAGCTTCTGGGGGAACTACAGAGGGCGAATGAAGTTCACTACTGATTCATGTTGCAACGATTACATCAAGTCATGATAGAGACCATTCCCCTACTCAGTGGAGTACTGTCTCGAGGATATCTCCACTGGAGGTCTTTTATTCTGTACCTGATTCAAAACTGCTATACAGGAGCCTGCCGGGGGTATAAAAATGTAAGGCTTTCAGTGACAAGGCTGCGGGTGCGAGGCGGAGGCTCTGCTCATGTCACGTAATTGGGAAGTTTGGAAAGCTACAGGAGTTTCCTCCTCGCTGATCAGGAGGCGTTTGTTTCTCTACCTTTATCAGTCCATCTAGCTTGCGTCAGAATATACATCAGCGGTACAAATATGTGGTGTTGAGCACAGAGTGAGATATGGGATTTATATACACAAAGGGAACGGACCACTCTGGGTTCAATCAAGGTCTCTAAACAGTATCTCATGATTTGTAGCTAACAAATATCGCCTTTAGCCCTCTCTGCCCGACTAGCACAGACATATCGAATCGCATGTCGTTTTCTAACTCGTGACGTGACGCGCCGAGACTAGCCTCTGCCTACGCTGCGGCACAGCCTCGCTGTCGACCAAGAAACATCTTGGTTGGTCCTTTGTACTACAACTCGTCGGTTCAATCGCACATCGAGACAGCAGTACCTAACAGCAACACTGACAGCTAGCGACAATCGCTCGTGTGGGTTTTGCGAAGACTTGGAGGACGGGCAACTGATCCCGAATGGAACAGCACCGACGAATCCCAATGACTCTGAGATATCATCCTCCCCATCTGGGAATCTGCCCTTGCATGAAGCGTATTGGCGCTTGTGATCGATAAAGCGAATCTTGACCCTTGTATCCCCCCCGATGCTCTGCTTGCTGAGATCTGGCATTTATGTGTGTATTCTATGTACGAGAAGAGTGCTCATGTGATATTCGTGTGCCTTATTGGCGTGCTCGACAAAAAACAGGGTGATGAAGGGACCCCACGCGGACTGCTTTCATCCATGTATAAGAACAAGTACGTGCAAACGATCCAGCCTATGGTGCTCGTCCAACAGACTGATCAACCAGCAGGTGAACAGCTTCTCCATCCTAATTGTCATCTGAACCTACCCCCCGTATGATCAATCAGGACTCGCTGCCGCCCACCGAGAATGCGGAACCCACAAAGACAAAATTCTAAAGTTTTTCCCCCGAAGAATGCAGAGAAATCGGTGGTAATTCTCCAGAGACGTTGAAAAAGGTATCGACGTCTGAAATTACGGTCACCCCTAGCGACATTGTCGGTGAACTACCCTGAGAGCCGCGCGAGATGAGATTGTGAATGTATGCGGTCAGCTAACATTGTTCAAGCAGCGTACGGACCATTCCTCAGCCCCTTTTCGATCGAAAGGGCCAAGGTCGATTTGTTCTTGGACATTGTCTGCCTGCCTGCCCCTGAATGTATTCTGGACCAGCCATTGAGAAGAGATGGTGCTTCGATGGCTATTAGGAGCGAAGTCAGACATTCGACTAGTAATGTGCTTGGTCAGGAGCAGTCGACGTCGACGGTATTTCAGCCACGGCCACTCTTCTACCACACCCTCTCAAGTGACGAGCCACAGCGTTCTAGTGCAGATCGTGGGTCTTCAGTAGCGACCAAAGTCATTGGCAGGATATCCCGGATGCCAAAGTCCACGATCTAGTGTCATGGGTGGCTTCTGACACGCTCCTATCACATCGGCCGGGTGTGCCACTGTTATGTCGGAGTTCAGGATCGCATTCTCCAATCTCCCCTTGGACGACTTACTCTTCTCGCTTCCGTACCACGCTGCGGCGCGCGGTCCTTTCTGTCAACTGTGTTTTCATTGGGTGAATTCCAACTTCACACCTCAAATGCATATCAACCGACTCTGCCACATCTACTTGGAGGACCATGACCAACCAACCGTGACGTGAGAGTTGGGTCTGCAAGAGGGCCAGCCCAAAGGATAGTCTCGACTTCATTACTCACTCCACTGCCGTGTGCCGTCCCTGGCTGGGCTAGCAAGGCAGCGGCGAGACGCAATATTCCAGGAGACGCGACAATGCTTTGGGGGTTGTTCAACTCTATGCATTCGACATTACAAACAAAAGAATTTGAAATACGAGTCGAGTGTCCGAGAAGACAACGCATTGACCTGATTGAGACGATCGCTGGCTGAAGCCTGCTTCTTGGATGTGTCCCGGACGCGGGACTTCAGGCACAACTGATTTTCACGAGTCATGCTTATCACACAGCAGAGGGACAGAGTTTGTGGCTGTCGGTGCCATGAGGACGGCCATTCGGACGCTATGGCCAAAGGCGAAATGGTTGGCTTTTTGATGCTACTTTTGGAAGGGGATATTGATGCTGCACGATCATCTTGGTGAAATACAAATGTGCTAATGTCACCCGGTCGCCATGGTCATGTCAATCTAAGTAGATTAGTATTACAGCGGCAGCGGCGGTGCCGTTTGTACACCGGCGCCAGTTCACAGATATGGACAGGCGGAGAAACCTCCGTGATGGGTGTTCAAAAAAAAGAAAAAAAAAAACACGACGGGGTTTTCAAATTACGGTGCAAAATGAACTGAAGAGGAGACACACAAGTTGGCTATTGTTTTTTTTTTCTGCCCTTTTTGCGATGGATGTGGCATGGAAAGCCGTTTGGTATACAGTACTTAAGATTGACTCTCACTGTTGATTTCGACTCCAAGAGACCGGCCATTCGACGGATCTTTTTTTCTCTGTCTACTTTATGGTATATGGCACCGTTTAGTCTGGCTCACCTTTTTAAACCACGATTAACGGCGATGACGGTGGCGACGGTTTACGACGATTCACCCTGGTGTTTAAATTTCTTCGCAGGCTGGGCACGGCATTCTTCAGAAATGCATCAAAGTCCGATCCGAGCAGTGGTAGTAGAAATATCTTAGTTGTTCATTGTGTATGGAGGGAAGAAATGCACAGTGTTACCGGTGCCAGTAGGCGCTGTTGGGCGTCGGACGCGAGATCCAACCGTCGTCGTGTCCACCATGCCATCGCCATCCAACCGCAAGTCACTCCCAGACCCGACTTCGCCGGCAGAACCTGAGCAACCGCCCTGCCATTCACCTTTCGCCTAGTTTGCCTCAACCAGAAGCTCCAGCACTTGCTTCGGCAAAGCCGCTTTGACATGTCGACGGGTCCCCTCGCCATCAGCCGCTGAATGCGCCGCTAGTCCGGCTACGGGTTCGGATTAGAGACCGACCTGACTCAGGGTCTTTGCGACCGACTCGGCTTGGAACATAATCTTCATCAAGTGTCTTTGTGCCTGCGCCATCTTCATCCTCACTCTCCTGGGAAGAGTCATCATCACCGCGGTCCGAGCCATCCAAACGCTGAGATTGTAGTGCCTCCATCCTCTTCTTCTCTTCCGCGTTCGCGAGCTCCGCTTTCTCGATGTAGTGACAGAGTTTGTCCAGCGGGATTTGGATCGTTGCGCCATGGAGCGAAGACGGTACGAGAGCCGGTGGTGCTATGTCGAAGACAGAAATTTTGAGAGGAGGACCAGAGACCTGCGCGCCAGCCTCGGTTCGCACTTCCTAGGCACCAAGGTCAGTGACGCTATCTCGCAAAGCCGTGACAGAGATACTGACTCGAGAGTAGTGTCGAAGTTGACCACCGGCGGTTTTACCAGAATTGTCGCGTTTCCAGACGTGCAAAGTGATCCGCTTGGACCGAAAGTAGTCAAAGGAGATGCCAATGACCTTTCGAATATTCAGAGAGGATTCAAACAGGTAGAACTGAGCCAATTTCTCGAGCTCCTCGGACTTTTGCGAATACGCCACCTCTAGAACAACACCATAGAAGTAATCGTCCAAACAACAGAAGCAATCGTCTGGTTGATGCAGGCCCGGGCCTCGGATGCTCACCACATCGCTGGAGCCACGGCTCGTAACCTGATCCATGAACGCTTCTCCATCCATCGTGTCGCGGCATATCGAGTCAAGGTCTCTAAAGAAGAGCTTGGCGAACCCCCCGCGGGCCACGTCATGGATCAGGCCAGGCATTTGATGAACAAAGGTTTGGGTTTGGGAGAAATAGTTGACCCTTAAAAATAATCTTCACATTAGCTACAAATTCAGCTGGTGGTTACTCCCTGTGCGTACCGTAGCTTGTCCCAGATGTCACTGCGTTCAAGAAGTTCTCGGAGGGTCGCCCACTGAGAAGGGGATACGTGATATGTGTTCCATTCAGTGCCTGAAACTCGTCCAGATTGGCGGTCGTGCACTTGTTTGAAAATGACAGGCACAGTGAGGGGGTGATCCAAAAAGTTGGAAGTAGAGTGGTCCGAAGAAGGCAACGAGTTAGGGGGCCTGCCTGTGGTGTCACACTGCATGTAGGACAAAGCGGGTCTTTCTGTCGCATCGGCGTGACAGGGGTCTGTGGTAGTGGCTTGGGCTTGTGATACGGCTTGCGGGCCAGCATCGCTGCGGCGACGGTGAGGAAGGCTCTGCATTTCTGTCGCGAGTTGGTGAGAAGGATAAAATCAAACTGATACCAAAACAAAGGCCGCGGTGGATATTTATATCGACACAATCACTGAATATGCACGTGATAAGCAACGATAAGGCTGGTCTTCCCACTCAGCACGTGGAGAAACACGTCAACGACATTCTTTCTTCTCTCCATCTTGTACCCACTTTCTGGAAGACTCTTGTCCTTCTGTATGCCGTGCTGCCGCAGGAGGCAGGAAAGGGCAACGCCCCGAGCAGGATGCTTTCAAGACGACTTGCTTCCGGCTGCGCCCCTCTTTGAGGCCGTCCTTTCCTTCCTGTCCATTTTCTGGGCATGACGAGGACCGTCCGACCAATTTTCGGCGCAAAGGGACCCTCTCAGCCCCCTCCTCCTCCTTTCTGTCTCTTGGTCACCGCACAGCGAAGAGCCTGAGATGCCACCTTTGTACGTCTGCAAGATCGCTTGAGTACCTTCAACCTACGGACGGACGTCGGAATGACGACAGACCCGCGGTTCGGCCCTTCTGAAACTCTGCCAGCGAGCTGGAGCGGACAAACGGTCTTGGTTTGATGGCCACAAGAGAAGGTTTCAAGACAAAGCACGAGTTCAAGATAAGACATGGGCTCAAGAAGATGGTGTTATACAGCTGGGACCTTCTCCACAGAATGGTCCGTCGAGCCCTCGTACCTCGGACGGTCAAGGCCAATTTTTTCAGGGCTGGTTTACGGACTACGAACAGTACTGGGGGAACCTCATCAGAGTGGCTTGGACATGACTCGGGTTAGTTATTAGCGAGCTGCTTCTCAGGCTTGGAGAGGTCAAAAGATTTGCCGGTGAGTAGGATGGTGGCTATAGGGCACGACAAACTCGCCCGTATCTCAACTCTCGCGTTAATCAATGCCTGCTGGCCCACGGCGAGGCGAGGGATATCATCACTGCGCACTGGGGATTCAAGCTGTCTTGTCAACACGACCCTCCCTTCCCTCCTGCGGATGTCCATCTGCTTGATACAATGCAAAAGGACGGGGCTCCAAGCACATATTACTTACAAAGCAATAGACGAAAAGTGATTGGATTCAAGGTATATTGATATTCCTGCCTGATCAAGTAATAATTTTCTCCGTCTGGCCCTCACTCTTTCTCCTTCCTTTTGTTTTGTTTTGGAAAGCTTTCGAGCCCGATACTGACACAATGTACCGTCCATGTCCCATTCCATATCTATTATTTCTTTCGAGCCTGTTGCTCATACAAATGTGCCGTCCATGTCTTCCCCACATCTATGGTCTTCTGCGCCAAAGTAAGCGAAACAGACAAACGTACTCGTCATTCGTCGCTCTGAGTACTTGATCATCGACCAACAACAACCCGCGTCTGTCTCAATCTCGCTTGCGACTCCACGCATCATTGAACCTTTGACTTGTCGGTGCGCCATCCACTTCCTGCTGTGCCATTACTGTTGTACTGATGGTGGTGGTGGAAAAGGCCGTGGAGGCGGATCTCGAAGCCATGCGTCCATCGACGTGACCGACTCCCGAAAAGACCTCTGGCACCTCCACCTCCACCAAACCGACAAGGCATACGTGGCATAACTGTCTGCGTTGTTGATGGCTTCATGCGGTCCGTAGTCACCGGGCCGGACAGCAGAGAGGAACTGGAGGACGCGAGAGTAATATGGGCCGTAACCGTTCGGGGGACTGGGGCCCGAAAAGTCACCGATCGACCGTCTCGGTCCGCGGAAGTTGATCAGCTTGTCAAACTGGGGGATGTCGTTGAAGAGGTCCGGATAATGCAGGATCTCGTGCAGCAATATTGCGCCCACGCACCACATGAGCTCCGAGTCGTGGTCGCCCAGGCCATCGCATCCGAAGCCCGGGTCCGGGTGTCCCTGTGCATCTCTCGCCCACGCGGGTGGGTCTAATATCTCCATGAGGTCCGGGTATCTCTCAAAAGCTTGCGGGCAGATGCTGACGGAGGGTTGGCCTGAATTTAGCAGTGCGAAGAACGCCTCAGGGTCCTCGTCGGTCCCACAGTCTTGGATCTGCCCCTGCGGGTGGTTGCCGTACGTGATGACCAGATCCACCAGGCGCGGATCTAAGCCGATGGCAGCGCGGTGTTGCATGATGCCGGCAAAGTCAGATGGGCCTAGTACCACGTTTGGCGGGATGTTGGCGATTCGGCGAAAGACTTGTTGAACAAACGCGGCATCGTCATGGGGGAAGAATCGCAGGTATACCGGGTCACATTCGTCAAAGGTCACCGAAACGAACGTCGCGAGTGCCACACAGTCATCCACGGCGACCTGCATCCGGTATGCAATCTCTGGAGGAATGTTCACGAGCGTGTCCTCCAGCTGGGTGCCGAGCATGGCCAACGTGAATAGAGCGATGGCGAGCGAAAGAAGGAGGCGAGAGGCCATGGTATCAGAAGCGAGGGGGTCGATATTTGAAGCACGTGGTGTCAAAAGTCGGAATTGTGGATGAGCACAGAGGGAAGAAAGTCGGGAAGACGTCAGCAAAAGAACAAGAAGATTCGTTGAGAGTGAAGGGAAGGCAGTTGGTAGGTCATGGCTCTTCACATCATTGCCTCCTGACTGACCAGGGAACCCACAGACTTTTGCAGTGAATAAAGCCGCACAAGCACAATTGCCTCGTGGGATATTCACTGATGAAGATCTGCGAGGGATGCCGATGGCTCTTCCCACCGTGCTCGGCATAACTTGTCCGCAGTGGGAAGTGGGAAGTGACCTCTGAGAGGGGACAGGAGAGCCAGGGCAAAGAAGGAGTCAGCAGAGACAGCTCCAGAACAAGCTTCAGAGCGAATATGAACTTTTTATGAGGGTTGTAATTGCCATGCATGGTCCTCTGGGTTGGATATTAGTAATTGACGCCATTTCAAGTCACTCGGGAGCTCTCGCAGTGGCGAGCTTGTCTATTCTGGTGCCTGCCTCTGGGGGGACCGGCGAGGTAGGTGGGCGGGAGTTTGCCATGTCAGTCCCGGTACTTTTTGCTGGTCGCTGGGGTCCCCCGACGCAGCAAGGAGCAAATATTCAGATGTTTTTTCCTTTGCTTATATCACATACTCGCGCTCGCATCTTCTCACAAAATTGTCAACAGCTTCTCAGAGGAGCCCAAAATCTCTCCAGAAGGGTTAACTTCCTCTCGATTTCTGGTCAGGGGGTAGGCAGCTGGTTTGTCCTCGTTATTTCATATTTTCAAAAAACTAAAAGACACCGCACGTGGATCGACAAAGTCTGGAGGAGCGCTGGTAAAGGAAGAAAAGTTGAGCCTAGGGAGAGCCGAGGTAGTGATATAATAAAAGTCGATGATCTTTCGAAGAACATACGCTCATTCTCATCGCAATTTAGTATCTCCAAAAAACTTTTGGTAGTGGTAAGTAGCTCTCTTCCAGCTGCTTCGGTGCGGCAACCGTGTCGACATCGTGCTGAACCTCCTCTTCCTTTGTCCACGCGTCGTGGTCGGAGGAAGACGACTTGATGAATCGGTCCAGGTCCTGTTGACCGTATTATCCGGAGGGTGGCTCCCGTGGCAGCGGTTTTTCCATTCAGAACACCCTGCATGCACATTTTAGGCTCTCGAGTAATAGATGTATTCGTTGAGGAGAGACCAGACCCAGTCCTCACCGGGGTCGTGACTCTTGTGTTTGAACTGGGAAGCTTAACTATGTTAGGCATGTTATACCGAAACGCCAAGGAGAGAGAGAAGGGTACTACTTTTCAACATAAACGGCCCCACGTCCGTCCTTGAACTAGAACACTCAGAGCCAACCAGCACCTTCAGCCATCTTCTAACGAATACAGACTCCAAGGCCTTCCTTTCCTGCGCTGCGGAGGTGTGTTCATGACTGATGAGCTCCTTCAAATCGACGTTACAGTGGAAAATCGAGATTTGTCCAGGAGTGAATTCACCCTTTCTCTGAGTGTTTCTTGGTTTTTAAAGTCACCAGCAACGGTCCGCAGGACGCTTACTTCAAACAGGGACGACCCGAGCAGCCACCAGATATTCAACATTGGTAAAGATATCCTCTCGGATATCGGTTGGCCGCAACACCGAGCAGATACACGGGCATTGTTGCGGAGTGGCTCTTTGAATGTGGTGTGGTTCATGTTCCCGTTCGTGCTCTCTAATGCTCATGCTCATGGTGGCGGAGGGGCTTGAGAGCTTCGACTGCGCTGACGGATAATGCTGACGTCTTTGAAGTCGTTTCATAAGACGCTCTAGTTCGAGGTCAGGTTCACCACTGGGTTCGAATCGTGGTCTCTCATCAGCGAGTCGCCGTCTGTGATGCTCTGGAGTCTAGCGCCGCCCGCATTCTGCTTCAAGGTCACGATACTGCCCTGGGGCTATCCAGAGCTGTGCCCGCCAACATCATGGCGATCTTAGCCTCGATTGCGCTCATCATTCTCTCAGCTCGGTGTCCCAGGCGCCAAGTGGATTCTCAGCTTCTGCGTCGTCGTTCCGGGTCCGTGACCATGATCTGATCATGTACATACTCAGGCGCCAGCTCCCTAGTGGTGTCCCGGATGTCGGCCGCACGTGTGGCCTCGTGCATATCGTCCATCGCGTTCAGGTACCAGGCAGCGATGACTGGCCAGTAGCTGTCGATGGCGCTAGGCCTATCTTGATGATGCTAGTTCCAGATAGGTCTAGCGCGAAGCTTAATCCCACGGCCCGAAGTCACACAATGATCACGACCGACTCCTCATTGGGCACCAAGCAGGCCATATTGTGCTGTACGAGCACGAGGTCTCTGTCTTGTACGAGACCGACGTTTCATCAAGTTCGTCCATGCGGTCTACACGGCCTTGAAGATGGCCCCGAATCTTTTCATGAGGCTGACCAACGCCTCATTTATCTTACCGGTCGCGTCCACCGGCCCATACAACTGCTGTTTCATGGTCGAGCCGTGGTTTCTTTGTAGTAACGGAGCCGTGGGCGTGTGCTTCGTACCCGCACTCGTACTCGGAGATCGTTCTGGGCACCCTCCACGACCTCGATCAAGGAATGCCTCGACCATGCCCCTTTCCTGGCCTTCTCCATCTCTCTCATCGCCTTCTCGCAGAAATCCTCAGCCATGTCCACGAACTCGTATCCGTACACGTTACGGATCGATCGTGCTGTCCAATGGCACCAGATCCTTGAACGTGGCTCACGGCGATCTTATTCGGCGCCAACCTGGCGAAAATATTTTGTGGCGAAGGACAGAATCTAGATCTACACCAGCCAAGTGCGAACGGTCGCTTCGATGCCGGTCTTTCCGGGATAGCCATAAGCGGGTTTCCATCACAGCTCTTGATTACATCTGGTTGACTGTCTGAACTTGCCCAGGCTGTGGTGTCAATCAAGTAATTGTTAGAGCTGGCTTCTGCTGTCGAGTTCAAAAGATGCCCCAGGTGTCACGACCGCGCCCGCGCTCATGGCTGTCATCGTGTCGTCTCTCGTCGTGTGCTGGTTGTTCTCGCCCTACTCGATCCAGGTAAGAGGACTCTAGCTCCGGTCCGTAGTCGTCTACACTGCCATTCCGTTCTGTGCTGGCACGGTCTCGGAGTGGGTGGTAGCCGCTCGTGGTATCGGCCGTGTATCTATCAGTTGTCCATAATGTTTCTTCTCCTGGGGCCCTGGGACCACCGCTATCTTTCCGGCCACGCCGCGCTGTCTTGCTGGTCGTTATCGTCAACGCGGGCTCTTTCGTGGCCCTGTACTGAATTATGTCCACATCCCTGTTACACTGGCTGGCTTTCACCGCCTCTCGCTGATCAAGATAGACAGGCTAGCTCGTTCACCAACGCATCACCTCGACCAGCGCCTGTAGCAGGAACTAATTGGTCTCCAAGGCCGAGTGCTGTCTCACGGGGCTGTTGGCGTTAGCTCCCTCGGACATAAAGGCCCGTTGTGCGTCGTTAGTCAACGATGTGAAGAAGACGTTCTATATCGGTTCCAAACCCTTAATCTCGCTTTATTGAGAAGTTCGTCGCCGACATCGATCCAGTTAGCAGCCGACTGCGGCCTGTGGGCTCAAGTGCGACACCTCCCTGACGTGGATGGCGTGTTGGATCTTGATGCTTAACTCGTACTTCATATTCGCGAGGTCACCACCTCACCCTGCACCCAGACTCGGACTCGTTGGCTGGCGAGATGGCGATCGGGGCTGCGCACAGAGAAAACTGCTCGACTGCTCGTTCAGCATCTTTATGCCCTCGTATAACTTGTGTGGTGTCGTTTTTCTTGCCCCAATATCCGATGAGACAGACCGGATTTTAGCCTCATGCTTGCACGACTTGATTCTTTCGCACCATCATGAGGAGTGGATATGTATTGATATATTTTTCGATAGCGCGTGGCATAACATTGTCTCTGATCTTCTGGTAAAGAGCGAGCGATCTGGCGAGTATGGAAGCAATGGTAGGGAGATGTTTCGATCCGCCGCGTATCTCAAAAATTACCGTGAATGCGGATCTGATACCTCCTCCGAAGAGCCGCAAATGTTTCACGATAATGCTGATATATCCAATGGCCTTGGCTATTGAACCCTGTGCTCTAAATCGTGGAGCAAGTAGACAAGCCAGAAACCTGGCCTTGAAACAGTCAGTGTCAGTCTAGCAGTCGAGGAGATAGAACCTGCCTACCTCAGTGTCTGCGTGAATGATAAGGAACAGCCCTTCGGAAGAGAAGGAACTGATTGAGATCAAGACAGTGAATAGTACGCAATCCTGGTTCCGCAAAGATTGGCATGACGATGAGCTGGTTTTTGTGTCATTACCTGGGCTGTGTTCACGTTCAATTTGAAACGGACCACTATGACGAGCTGGTAGGAAAATTTCTGTTCGAGGACTCTGCACAGCAGCAGTGCGGGTCAAACCTCCCTTGATTGTTTATCAGGTAGACGACCAGGCCATTCAGATCATCCTGGCCCAAGCCGAGGGAACGATGTTGCGAATATCAATGGTACCGCCACTGCTTCCTGCTTCCTGCAACCCAGCAAGGGCAAGTCATGATTGTATCAGCGTCGTGGCCTTGTTTGCACGACTTTTGTATACGTAAATAGTAGAAACGATGTCCTGGGTGGGAGTGTAGACAAACTACGGGCCCCCCTCACCCACAGTGGAGTAACCGGTACCGGTACAACCACCACCAAAAAAAATCACTAGTATATATGTTTTCTCTCTCCAAATTCTGCCACGCAAAGACCCCCTTTCTCCACAACAAAAGGACGAATCCACGAGTTCGAGTCACAGTTACGGCAAATCCAGGTCCTGTCAGGTCAAACCTAACACCGGGTTAGCGGGCATCAGGACCTCGATTCGAATCCCCCCTCCCCCTCCGAGATTCCGACGACCATCAACCACGTAGTAAAAATTTCCGTAGTAAAACCGGGCGAGAAAAACCAACTCCGCAAGGAGCGAGTTTTCCTTAGCACAGACCAGTCGGTTGAGCTGTTCTGTGATAAGTTTTTGCCATTTTGGTGGGAGATCTGAGGAAGGCATTTTTGTTTTTGTTTTTCCTCCTGAATGTTCGTTCGTGTGTGATTGATTGTGATTGGTTGTGCGAGTCTCAACTGTCACTAATACCCACTAGTCACTGGAAATATTCACCCCCTCCACTACATCAGAAATAGGGCTACCCATGGCGACAAGTAACATCCTGTGAGACCAGGACATCATGACGAGGGCACGGGTTGTTTACCATGTCTGTATATGCGCGGTTGATGAAAGAACAAGGCCTCTTCGCTCGAGTTCCTTCGCGGCTTGCGTGCATGCATGACTGGTCAAGGCCAGAGTGTCAGGTCCTCATATACAAACTTGGGCTGGGGCACGATGGAGCCCCGGAACATCACAGAAGTGGACTGTGTTGATTAGGTTACTGCTGCCCAGGAGACTCGGAGCTGAGTGGTTACGGGCATCGTGTAGTTTTTGAGCTTGATTCGTGTTTTCAATCACTGGCACAGGCAAGTTGGCGTTTATCGTTCTCAAGCGGTCTATGAGTGTCCAAGTGCTTGAAATTAGTGGCAACCACTCTGGAGGTCTCACGACTGAAAGCCCTTCAAGTTACTTTGGTTGTTCCTTTGAGGCTTGGCTGTGTCGGTCAGAGCAACAGACAGCGCAACGGGTGGTGGGGGTGACCTAGTCAGTGTTACACAGGAGGGGCAGACCCTTTCCAAGCGCTAGACCGCTGTCCAAACATCTTCACCGACTCCGACGGAACACCTTGTGATCACTGCAGGAGTTCCAGACTGTCACAGGCCATCGGCGATTGTCCTGCAAGATGATGACCATCCCGCTCTCCGTGATCGTTGAGTGGTAGCAAAAATTCCTCGAGGTCCACTCTGTACTACCATTGCGACCAACTGACTTGAATGGCCGATACCGGCTGGATGCCTAACTAGGCCCACATGACCAACGAGGGGCTACGCCCTCAGACTATCGTGAGAGAAAGTCATTCCCCCCGGAAAATAACTTCTTCTCAGAGTTGTCCTAACTGCCCCAGTGCACCTATAGTGCTGATCTCGGGCAATTCTCAGTGGGAACATTCTCTAGGTACGGACCGCTCCTTCCTAGCCATCAGTCAGTTTTGACCTCCTTTGCTACTCTATCTGTCCCATCAGTCGATCTCAGAAGCACATACAATCAACGCCGAGCATACAACCTGAAGCCCGAGCCACGCAGACTGTGTTATCTCTGCTACCATTTCCGAAGTCATGTGCCACTATGTTGACACGGTCTTTGTCTATTCCAGTTGTACCGCCAGCCACCGAGTGACCAACAGAGTCTATTCAATCTGCGCCAATCCGAATCCTAGAGGGCTGGAACGTCAATGTCGAGACGCTACTCCTCTCCCGGGTGTTATATTTGGTTCCACAAAACGCAACCAGGATTGTCCGGTGTGTGAAGGCAAACGGCCAGAAACCACTGTGGTAAGTTTCTCCAAGTCCGGCTGTCTGGCCGCAGAGACCTAACGTCCCCAGAAATACAAATACCGTGGAAACCGATTCTTTCGAAGAGTGCTTACAGCTGCATGTGGCTTAAGCCATAGTGCGAGAGTGCAGGCTGTGACGACGCAGGCGAATTAACAAATATTGTCCACTTGTTGACATTGGTGAAGTTGAGGGCCACCGTTCGTTCGGTCTGGAGTGATTTGAGGGCGGTGACAACCTCATCTGCAGAACCATAAGTTCCATACCAGCACCCTTTGATGATGCCGGCTACTGGACTGGCTTCGACGTCCGGAAAGCGCTGGCATTTGTATTTCTCCTCGACCATGTCGTTGGGGTCGTCTTGAAAGGCCTTGTGGTCGTCCAGATTTCGTAGATGGTGGAGCCGAGTGCGAATAGCTCGGCTCGAATGGACGGGTTTTCGTGAGTATCGTCCCAACGTTGAGATCGGCATTCGTAACCGACTTTGGCTTGTTTCCCGTGAATCGAGGAGCCGCCAAAATCGCACAACTTGACCTCGTCGGATTTCAAAAGTATATTATGGCAGCCGATATCACCTTGCACGACGTGTTTACGGTGTAGGTACGCCAGGCCTTCTGCCACTTGCGTTGACCATTTCAGAGCCTGACCGTCCGAAGGAGACTCGTTTCGCCCGCGAAGCTCTACTAGCCGTTTTCGCAGCGGATCGCCAAACCTCTCGAGAACGATTCCTCGTTGAACAGATGAGATATATCGAGATATTCGGGGATGAGTCCCCAGATGCTGATAGACAAGCCTCTCTATCTGAAGATCATCAAGACTTTCGTTGGTGGCGTAATCACTATGCCATGGCGGAGCGACCTTGACGACAGTGTCTTCGTCAAGAGGGTATACGATGCCCAATCCCAAGCCACTTCAGGCCGGAGGTTGAAACGACGGGTAAGGCGGGGTCATCTTCCACAATACAGGAAGCACAAACGTCATAAGTTTCTGGTTGACGAATGACAGCTAGTGGAGATGGGGACGATCTTGACTGAGGAGGCCTTTTGGAGGGGGGCGCGTTGACTTTGGCCAGGGTCTTGGCGGATTCCGTCACATCATCTGTCATGTGACTGGACCTGGTGAGAGTGCGGTTGCTGCTCAAAATGGTAGTCACTTTGTCTCAGATTCTCAGACTCGGTGTTGCCAAGCGTAAGCGCTGATTAGTCCTCTTAGCGCTGAAGCGCGGACCAATTAAATGCCCTAGAGGGTCATTTTATCAAACGAGTCTAAGCTCCAATACGTGCACTTATATAAGCCATCGCGTTCACGGCGTAATCTTAAAATACCACCCTCATAAATCGATGTAATCTACAGTACTAGCCGGAAATTTTCGCGAAAATATAGTACGGTGAAGTATAGGAACTACGAAGACACTATTTTATAGATCCTATGAAATAATGGATCTATTAAATGGTAGGTTAAACCCCTACCGGTTGACTGAAATTACTATTTAAGGCTTCGCTATCGCTTAGGATATCTCTAGTCCATTAACCTATTTCCGTAACCTCGTCTACCTTAGCTTCATCATCACTACTCTTATTATACTCGCCGACTAAAGAGGTTTTAGATACTAGACTAGAAGATACTGTAACCTCTACGTTCCTTAACTTATTATTGAAACGGGTCACCTTCGTATTAATATTCTCCATGCCTATCTCGTAGAAGCTCCGTACTACGAATATACTCTAACGATGTTTCTTCGGTAAGATAGATAACTATAGTAGTCGCCCTACTAACGCCTAGATCTCCTCGGACGCTGGCTTTTCTATATATAGTGTCCTATCTTTAAAAGTAACTTAAGTACTAAATCGGTCGGTAATTAATTAAGACTAAGGCTGAATAAGTGCGGCCTTCCTAAGTACCTCCTTAGCTAGCTTACTTAATGAATAGTAGCGAGCTCTACTTCGTTTAATAAACTTATTAAGGAATTTCAGCTCCCGATCCTTCTCGAAATGTAAGTCGCTCTTTCCTCGATAGTTTATAAGGCTATTCGCTAATATAGTATACTATAGGTCGGGGTATGCGGCTCCTTCTTTATATGTCATCGTAAATAGGTAGAGAAATTCTTTAGTATACCTAGGACTCTTAGAACCTTAATAATAGAGACTTATAATTATAATGCTAATCCGGAGGTAGCCGATGTTACTATATTTAATTCCATCTCTTAGTAAGAGATATAGGAATATATTGCGTAGAAAGAGTATATAGTTCTAGAGTTCTTAATCCGGTTCCTATCCGAATGAAGGGTTATAAGTATCCGAATGGAGATTATCGTATATCTAATTAATCTAGTCCTCGAAAGTCGCGATAGACATCTCCTTAAGCTTATAGATGATATCCTTCATTATATCTCCCCGACGTAGTCGTTAGTCGTACTTAAGTACATTTCGTATGAACATTATTACGATTCTGATACGAAAGCTGTATATCTCTAGTTCTTCTAGCGCGCGGAATGATCTTAGATTAGATAGATGCTTCCTTCCCTAGAAGGCGGTATTTACTTATAGAGTAGAGTCATCTTAGGATGGAGTAGACGGCTAATGAGCCTGGTAGACTAGCTATAGATAGTTAAATTTAGTATGTTACTATCTTAAGTAGGGAAGAAACTACTTTATAAAGTCGTATAGGCGAGAGTTATCTACGCGAGATTATCGATAACTTCGTAGTCGATCTACCGTCTTTTAATTACTATAAATAAGGTAAAGTCGGGTCTTAAATATTTCGCTGTCTTCGTCGTAACTTAATTAGGTGATTATAATCTCGTTTAGAATCTAGAGTATCCCTTCCGTAGTGGATTCGTCGATCATTATTAGCTCGAGGGGTAATGATTAACGGCTAGCTCGACTATTACTATATTAATATAACGCCTTAATCTTCGTGATAACTAAGCGAGTATAGCCTAACCCGACCCTATCTAGGACTATTTCTTATCTACTAAGTATATTTATCGCCATTATCTAGAGCGCATCGCGAATAGCACTAAAAATGTAGAATCGCTAAAGCTATAATATAGATTAACGTCTCTCGCGCCGATAAGCTTAGATATTTAATAGATCTAGGGACTTCTAATCTATTAAATTATATCCGTATATTTCCTACCTTTAGTATACGATCGTAGCCGATACCCGCTCGATATATATTAGGCACTTTAATTCGATATAAGAGATTCAGTATATCTTATCGTAGACTACTTACTAGTATCTTAATGCCGCGACTAATTAGTCCTATTATAGCTGACGTATAAGATTTATGATCTCCTATACGCTCGTCGTTTACACTATCTACTATATCGTAGTTATTAATGGTGATATTAAGGAGTGGATCATCTTCTAGCGTACGAACCTCTAACTGAGTCCTTTTCATTTACCTCGCTTACTCCTTCAATAACCGCTTATAGGAGTATACGACACTATATCTATTTAAGACCTTAATTCCCTTACGTAATAACCTATACGCTCGGAGGAAATAGCCGAGGCTTACGTAGAAAGATTCGCACTTTCGTAGTTATTAAAGTTAATAAAGATTCGTAATAATGTAGGAAATTCTCGTACTTAGAACCTTAGTTCTTTATTACATTCGTTCTTTAGGTTAATAGACTTTATAAAGGAGATTCACTATGTACGGCGCTACTATTCGAATATTCTCCTCGGGAATAATAGGGTCAGTCGGTTACTATTCTCTCTCGCTATCGTCGTCGATTCCACCTAACATTTCCTTAAGCTTCCCTACCTCTAATAATTCCTAGCGTAAAATCTTTTACGCGATATACTATAGTCCCTAATTAAACGTACGCTGCCACTCTTTTATTATAATCTAATCTAATACTTAGTTTTAATTCTAGTTTCCAGTTCGGTATACGACGTCTATGATAAAGCTTTTAAGCTGTCTCGAAGCTGGATTAACGGTAGGGTCGCTTTACTTCTCTTAAATATACTATAGTAGTGTCGATAGGGTAATCCGATCGATATATGCCATTCGGTAAAGAATATCCGTACACTTCTCGTCAGTTATACGACCTTTCCTCCTTTTACGCGCTATACTTTTAGTATTTAAAATACCTTCGTCTGAAGTAAGACCTTACTATTTATCTAGACCATTATTACTATCTATATCATCCTCTAACGACCTTATATTCGTTAAGGGTTCTCGGTTTCTAATATTAGATCCTCTAGAAGGGGTAGCATCGTCTTATTAGTCGGGTAATGTATCGCGAGGGGGATAGCGGTATATACGTTTTTAGCTTATAGCGATTTCTACCTAGCTTTTAGGCGCGTAGCGTCTCGTAAAGGTAGTTATAGTAATTCGTATCTATATAGTTTAAAGTACTTTTTCGACGTATTTAACTCCCTACTATAGTAGACGAGGTAAAGAGGACGGGAATATTAAGGGGATAATAACTCGAGAAGTGGGCGTAGGCTTACCGCGTACTAGTAGGCTTATTACGTACTATTAGTACGTGATACGCCTACGCCTACTTCTATAAATTATTATGTCGACTACATCTCTTTATGAAAGAGATCCTACTACTTTTAACCTCTCCTACTAGACTCTATAATCGATTCCTACCGTAGACTCTAACTAATATACCGATAGAGCGACTTCTATATACGTACGACTCTTCTAGTGCGCGGGAGATATATAACGATCTTTTCTTATAAGTACCTTTAGCTTTTAGGTTAGGCTGATTAACCTAGGCTATATAGAAGAGTTATTTATGGAAGAGTTAGTAACTTCATACGGTTTTTTTAGGTGCTACGAAGTAGCCTATTTAGTTATAAAACTAGTGTTAATACTCTCGGACTAAAGAGTCTTATACTAGCTTAAACGCCCTACGGAGCTTAACGTATATATTTTATAGATCCATTATTCTTAGATCTATAAAATCATTACTTTAGTGACTTACCTTTAGGATCCTCTACCTTCGACTTTCCTTTATCTTCGTTCGCCTTTTTTTTTAACCCGTCTAGTATTACCTTTATACCCTCCTTAACTTTCTCTTCTTCTTCATTTCGCGATTACTCTACGTCTACCTACTATTTTAGGCGTTTTATATTATTTTCTTCTTTAATCTTTCGTAGATATTCTTATCCCTTAATTATAGTACATTTTAACTTAATCTTATACTCCTTACCTTCTCTCGCCTTAACTTTTTCGATAGCTTCTTTTATCGCTTAATCGATATCTATTAAGTTCATTTTTTAGCCTCCGAATGTAGATAATAACTATAATAGCTAACTAGATGTTAACCTATACCTTAGGCCGACCTTCTCTACACCTCGCTGTATATTCTCCCTAAAAAGTCCCCTCATTAATCTTATCGGTCGAGTAATCTCGTAAGAAAATTCGAGATTAGGATTATACGTTTAAAGCGTACGGAAAAGATCGCCTAATATTTTAAGCCGTAGTAGACCTATAGTAGTATTAGTTACTAGTGAGCGACGCTCTATTATACCTCTAGTATTTATAATAACCTAGTAGCTATAGTTACTAACGTTTCGCTACCTCGGTACATTATCGAATGTATAATCTTAATAATTGTCTAGATCGATACTATTCTCTTACAGTAAGTAGCGAAGGATTTAAGTATCTAACTTAATATATATAGTATCGATGATGGTTAACTAATATTCCGCTATATCGATGATATCGAGAATCTAATAGTTACTATAGATATAGATTAATACTACGATAAGTCGTAACCCTAGTTTAATAGCTAGTGCGGTAGCGAAGTCTTCTCTTTCACCTCGAATTCGTATCTTAAATGCTGTAAAGGCGCTAGAGTTAATGACCTCGACGTCTCGGAAATTCCTAGTATAATAGATAATTACTCCTATAATAATGTCGTCTATTACCTAACTATTAAATTAACTAGCGGCATCTAGTAGCTAATGATTAGAATCGAATAAAGATACGTATACCGATGCGTTAGGTATAAGGTTTAGCCTAGTAAAGTCACTCTAGATACTTAGTTAGCTCTACTATATTATCCGGATAATATCTCTTATAGTCGAGACCTATAGTAGTTCCTAAACTATCCGACTAAATTATTAACTAATAAGTTACTAGATTAGACTAAATACCTACCATACTTACTAGTTATCCTATATAATATATAGGTTATTACCTAGCCTCTATAAAGGTCGGTATTTTACGAGGCGACGAAGGTTTTAAAGTGTATCTTCTAGTATAGTCGGACTAGTAGCGGCTTTAGTAATAGCTAGAGAATAGAAGGGATTTAGTAGTACTAGCTCTTTCCCGGCGAGCTACTACGTAAAGTAGAAATAGTAGGTTAGTAGAGCTTTCTCTAGCTCTCTAAACTTATCGAGATCTTAGTACTATATATTATACTATAGTAGTTTCATCGGCCTAATGAGGACTAGGATAGGACTACCTATTCGCTATCTACTTATAAGCTATCGGATAGTACGAGCTAGCGTCCCGAGAGCATTAAGACGTATAACGGTCTTCGTATTACTAGTTTAAGGATTATACTCTTTTAATTCGAAGATATTCCGTTAGATATTCCTAGAGTTAAGGAATGAATTAGAATCTAGATCGCTAAATAACGTATTAGTTAATACGCCTAGTATCTTCTAGCGTATACCGCCGCCGCTACTACTACTACTACGCTGGCCTCGCTTCCGCTTCCTACTTTTATCCTATAGTAAAGGAAGGGGCTTTCTAAGTTCGATTATCTTATTAGGTATTATCTTATACTAAGGTATACCGTAGGCATTAAGAGACTATATAGAATTCGGAAGCATCTCTCGCGTAATCGTAGCGTTAAGAATAGGTAGGTTTATCTTAATAACTTTCTTCTTAACCTTCTCTAAGTTAGAATTCGTAATAGCTAGAACGCGACTTATACCCTTCTTCCCTAGACTATTAATACGGTATAGGGCTTCGGACTAGGCTAGTCTCTAAGTCGTAAGGAATTATAGGTTATTCTCTTAGGTAAATCTAATAAGTCTACGTATAACGTCCTACTATATCTTATTTTTACTTATATTCGCCTTATATAAATCGAAGAAATCTAAATTAAGCTCTTCGCGAGTGATGTTCTTTACTTCTTTAATTAATTCGAGTGTATCGCGGTAACGCTTTATAGTAATGTTAACTCGGGCATAAAGTTCTTAAAGTGTCTTACTACCTAATATAATCCGATCGAATTACTACTAACCTTTAAAAGTTTCTACGAAGATATAAGTAAGCTCTTAGAAGTCGTCTTAATACTTAAGATATTCTTCGAATAATGAAGTAATACGATTTAGGACTTAAATAGGATTAGGAGATAAGGCTTATTCGCGTAGACTACGCTAGTTATAGACATTCTAAAGGGACGTATCTTACGTAATATTTAAGGTATTAAGTACGGTAATAAGGGCCTATAATTACGGTTCTTAGTCTAGGTTTTATTATAAATCTTACGTAGTTTATCGAGTTATCCGTCGCGAAGGTATAGAAGGCGTCTATTAACGACTACCTCGGCGGCGGGGTATTAATATAGTAATAATTTTATAGATTAAAGATTTTAGATCTATAAAATGATTTAGGTAAAGAAGTATCGTAATCTTTAAAATGAAATAAATGTATAGCTTAAGGTCCGCGTCGATATAGCTTTAGGTCCGCTTTACTAACGGTAAATCGAGTATTAAAGTAAAAAATTAGAAGAAGAAGAAGGCGAAGAGGAGAAGGAGGAGGGGGAGGAGAAAGACGTATACCTCTATAATAGAGGGCTCGAGGAAGGAGAAGAATGAATAAACTGTAGAAGAGAAAGAGGTTAGAGTTATAGAAGGTATATTAGGATATTATCTTCGTCCGTTAATATTATATATTAGGCGACGAGGTAGACAGTAATGACTTTATAACCTATAATATATAAAGGTAAGAGATTAGTAACTTTAAGTAACGCTTTTAAGGATAGATAACGAGTTATACTATAAGTTAAGTTATATAAGAGGATAAAGTAAGCTATAAGTAAGTCGTAAAAGAGGACTTAACTATTATATAGGGGCTGTAAGTAAAGTAAGATAGTAATAACATTCTCATTTAATAGATCTATTAATATAGGATCTATAAGATAGTCATTACATTACTAGTTAAAACATACTCGAATGTAGTGTTAAACGCGCTGTTTTTTTAATCGCCCTCTTACTTCTACTCCTATTAATTAATATCTCTACCCCTACGAGATTTACATCGATATCTTCTAGAGCCTATCTCTTCCGCGGTATACTCTTAGTAGTTCGCTTTACCGCTAGCGCTTTAGGAGGATGTAGTTCTAGTGACTATATACCATTAGTTTCTAACTAGGTATGAAGTAGAGAACCTAATATTTAGGTTTCTAGTACTGTAAAACTTTCCTAACTATCTATTATTATCGCGCTCGTCCCGATATCCTCGCTTAGTAAGTTATAAATGGGTATTAGACTTAAGGTAACTTACGACGGAGATACGCTTAGGGTTTCTATACCGTCTCCTATTATCTAGTAGAAATATAACGATAATAAAGTCCGCGACTTAATGTTTAGTTTTAGCTGGCGACGCTTATCTTTTCTCGACCCGCTAGCTAAGCTTAGGTATAATTAGTTAAGCTAAAGAGTATTTTCTTACGAAACTAAGCCTAGAGAAGCTATCGATCCTAATTAATATCTATTCTTCCTACTCTAGAGACCGTATCCCGACAGCTATACCTTCGTTTCTTCGATATCCTATTTTATCCGCGGATGCATCTATATAGTAGTAGTATCTTAGATTACCTTTATAACTTTATCCTTATATAAATTATACTATATTCATTCTAGAACGACCGCCTTTAAAAGGTACGTTATATCGATATAATTCCTAACTTTACTAATCTTTAAGATGATCTTATTTAAGAGAATTAGCTTATAGAGGTCGCTTCTAATACCTAAAATAGCCGAGAAAAAGTTCTAACTCGTTACTATCGCTTATTTAACTAAGTGTTTTCGGATCATAACGGATATCGTAGTATAAGCGAGAGGCGCCTAGCTAGTATATAGATGCTCTTTCTACTATTTAATATCCCTAAAGTTCCGAGATATTAGCTCGTCTACGGCACTATAGACTAGTAATTAATCGCTTATATAATAGTATATATAGTAACGAAAAGGCTAAGGTCGATAAATATAACTATTTACGTTAAATGGTGTCTATAATACCTATTAAAAGCATTACTATAGATTAAGAAGCGCACGAATCTTAGGTAGAGAGTCCTATAAAGGCTCCTTCTTAGGTTAGCGAGCCTCCGTTACGGTATCTTTCGTACACTAATTATTTATTTAAGGATCTAAGTTAGAATGCTAACTAAGAGTTATACTCTTAATAGGAGTAGAAGTCTTCGACGTCCTTAGATATATCGGGGGAAGAAATCATATAAAATGTACATTAAGCCTTAGATTACGCCCTATACGACCGAGCCGCTATAGAAGAATATCGATCTAATCCTCATAACCTCATTAAATATAGATCTTTACGTTAGGGAAATTAATCCTAACGCCTACTGCGTCTATAGCTAGTAGAATCCTTAAGTCTAAGTTTAAGTCGAGAAACCATAAATAAAGTTATTCCTTCGAGTATTTAGAACGGGTTCGATAGAATGCCTAAACTACCCGCCGCGCCTAGTCGTAGGTAAGGCGATATTATATAATTATCGTCCTAACTAGTATTACTCGAGCCTTTAAAATCCATTTAGTTAATCGGATAAAGATAATCGTCTTCGTAATTACTTAAATAATACTCTCGGATCCGAATCTCGATACTCGCCCTTACCCTTAATCGGAGTTAACCTATAACGATAGGGGAAATAAGAAAAGTAGATCCTTTATCTTACGTTCGGGGAATTACATCTTCCGGAGGTCGTAGTATATATTAGGTCGATTTAGATACTAATAGATAACGTAAGTATCCCTACTAAATCCCCCCTACTAAATGTACTTAGTAAGGATGCTCGGCCGTAGTATCGCTAAAGCACTAAACTATAGGACGTATCGGAGGATACGATTCCGGAGAATATAGAGGGATCGATACGCTGGTCGAAAGCTTTCTCCCTAACCGATAATATAATGAAGTTTATCTATAACGACGAGATATAGGCGGTCTATAATAGTAGGGCTCTTTAGAATGACTTCATTAAATAGAGGCGAGATAGCGATCTCCGGACTAGTGAAGACTAAGACGATTATATTAATATAACGTTTATAACTCTATTATTTTATAGATCCACCGTCGGTAGATCTATAAAATAGCTATTTAATCGATGAAATCCACCTACGATGTATATAAGACTTTATAGTAAGAGCCTCGCGGAGTTAGGACCTACTCGGCGTAGTATTTATTTTATCGTAGAGTAGAAACTTATTAAGGTCATCGAGTACTGTAACCTTCTATACCTATTCTTTTCTAAGTCGGGTAAGAGGGATGATATAAAGTATCTAGCTACCGGGATAGAAGATTAGATATATTTATCTAATGAGACTTTTACTAGCACTAGTTAGAGTATATAAAATAGTGTCTTAGTTATACTTAAGTAGCGAGTAAAGCGCCGATATTTAATAAGTCCGAGATTTATATCCGTAAATACGCTAAACCGTCTACGTAATTCTAGTATTAGTATTATGATCTTAGGGGGGTAGAGGAGAAGCGGAATCTAGGACGACTTAGAAGTCTTATACGGAACCTATAGGAACGACCGAAAATCGATTATATATTACTGGATACTCTTCGGGGCTGTACGAATCTTAGTAGGGCTGGTTATATACTATTTCTCGATATATTAGTACCGTCACTAATACAGCTGGACCTTTTCTAGCATATCTATCACGATTTAAAGGCTTATGGATCGATCGAAAAAAGTATACTATGTAGGATAACTGTATAACGTAGCGTCACTTTAAAATTCTGAAAAGTGCGTCTAATAGCCCTAATTAAAAGGAATAAGTTATACATATATTTTATACTGTGATTCTATAGCGTTATTACTAGGATCGACGATAATGTACGAACGCGATGGGTTTTAGTGTCTCTACACTAACGCGAACGCGAGACTAGGGTGTTTTCACGTATTAGCTTCCAGACCCTTCTGGCGAAGGCCTTTTCCGGAGGAAAAGGTTTAGCGTTGAGCTAAACGCCGTAGGCGCCGCGCCAAGGGTCTGGGAAGCTGAGACAATGGCAGCTTCTTTTACTTCCGGGTCTTGGGCGGATTTCTGCACATGTGAGTGCTATGCTCCACCGAGTGCCAAGCCTTGATGCCCCAGTCCGTCCGATATTTCCCGACAACCACCGCCATGGGAATATCAAGTGTCTTGATGTTGAGACAAGCAGCATAGACTTGATACCAAATCACGATCCACCGACCTTGCTGGGACCGCAATATGAGGCAGTCTTCTCTACCGCTTGAGGATTTGCATGTATGGGCCCATTTCAATGATGTTCAGCTCCTAGAGACGTCGATCGAGCCGCATATCATCAGAGAGGATGGTACTGACAAAGGTGGTGGCCTGCTCGCAAAAGGTGAACATGGTCAGGGAAAGCCCCTCGTTGCTGTGCCTCGCGAGCTGGTTCTATCCAAAGAGCGAATCGAGCAATATGCCAAGGCAGACCAGAGCCTGAAGGAGCTCATTGAGGCGGCAGCTCTCCTAGTTCAGGTAGGTCCCAGGCGACGGCGTATCTCAAACCTCCAGCAGGTAGGTCTACTTTACATGATACTGACACATCGAACGGATTCCCAGAATCCTCGAACAGCAGTGCTACTATTTCTCGTCTACCAAATGACGATCAACAGTCCGAGCTCTCCAAGCCACGGTTTGGGATTCAACAATCCTTTTGCCGGCTACGTCAAAATGCTTCCACATTCAATCCCGCTGCCAACTTTCTACACAGCTGAGGAAAGAGAATTACTCGTGGGGACCTCTCTCTCGGACGCTGTGAGCCAGAAATTGATCAGTCTGGAACGGGAATTCGACAATTTAAAAGCCGCGACTGCAAAAATCCCCTGGTGCCAAGAGATCTGGTGGAGTGAAAGCGCAGATTGTTTGACCCTAGAAGACTGGAAACTTGCAGATGCAATGTACCGCTCTCGTGCACTGGAGCTGCCCCAAAGCAGAGGCGTCGGCATGGTTCCAATCATTGACATGGCGAATCATGCCTCGGACGACCGGTATAACGCCAGATTCGAAGTGGATGAAGACTCAGGATCCGTGCTGCTCGTCGTACGAGATGACAGACATATCCCCAAAGGAGACGAGATTACCATAATGTATGGCTGCGGCGGCGCATGTGAAATGCTGTTTTCATACGGGTTTCTAGAAGAGCACGCGAACAGTGCTAGGGAAATATTCCTGAATTTGTCCATTCCATCCGACGACCCTCTGCGACTGGCCAAAATCCAGTTCGCGCAAGCAGCGCCAGGGGTCCGCATTTATGTGGATGATTCAAATCAGGTACAGTGGGAGAGCACTTTTGTCTGGTGGGCATGCATCAACGAGGAAGACGGTCTAGATTTTCGAGTGGAGCAGACTATCGACGGAGATACGGAGCTGAAGGCTTCATGGAAAGGTCAGGCACTCGCAACAGACACTTTATTACAGTCGGTATTGCTGGCAGATCACCTCCGAGACATCTTCGTCCTGCGAGCGACAGTCACAATCCAAGAAAGGATTGAAGATCAGGGATCACGCCTCGCCGAATGTGAAGAGCAATATGACAACACTGATTGCAGCGATCAAGTCAGGCATTCTGTATATGGGGCGATCGGAAAACTTCGGAGCCTGGAAATGGAGCTCCTGACCAGGGCGTATGAGACGCTCGAGGGAGAGGTACGTTCCCACGGATACGACATGTGTGACTAGTTTTGTTTGCTAACATCCCTGCAGAAGTCACAGCTCCTGAAGTCATCCATTGTCCGTGACTACTTGGCACAAGGCAACTGCAGCACGGAGTCGCCAAATAATACCCCAGATGACTTTTCATGAGAGAAACCCTCGTGGCACAGACGCCATATGTTTAGAGATCCGTACCAAAGGAATGCTTATCCAGTCTTGCGTATTGAAAGCGGATCAGCTCGGAAATGCATCATGGAGTGGTGTGAGCCACCAAATCAAAGTACAGAGTTCGAGGCCCCTCTGCACCAGAGTGGGCTGACAGCAACCTCCTGTGGCTTTCAGACTTCTCAGACAAACCCTAACGCTTGTCCTCCCTTGTCTTTCGAACGGAGCGGACGGATCAGAGCGACTCGCACAGAAATGTGGCTTAATCTGGGGATTTTCCGCACGCTTTCCGTTCGTCCATGGGGCCGTCTTCAAGGAGTCATAGGCGGACAGGGGACGGAGCTGCAACGACAAGCGATCTCGAAGCAGCCCGAGTTGAGATGGAGGCTCTCTGCTGCAGAAAAAAAAAGAAACGAGTAAGTCTCAACATGGAGTTCGCCAAAGGCCAGAGCACCAGCAAGTATGTCCTCCGAACATCATTGCCGTTGCCACCTACATTCTCGGTATTCTGGATTGCTATGGTGGGGTGTTTGTTTTGTGCGGTTCCGCTAGCCCATCAGCAAGGACTGGGCGATTCTAAGCGAACGAAACAGGTGCGCCAGCGGCCGATTTGACCCAGCGAGAGCTAGAGACAAGTTTTCAGTGGTGGAAGGCGATCGCATGATGTTAGCCAAAGTCACCCATCTGTGCGGTCATTACTCGGGTGTAGGGAAGCAGAAGGGCTTTCTCGGGATCTGATTGGATCCCAAGCCCTCCAAGCCCATCTCACTGAGGTGGCCGCGTTGCAGACGTCGATTCGAAAACCCTATTCTGGGGCTCCTTGCCCTTCTGCCGATCTTGTTCCTCTACTTGCTCCTGCTGGGGCCCCGTCTGAAGTTGCGGGGAAATGGAAACGGGCTGGGAGAAAAGGTAAAGGCACAGAATATGCTTCGATGAAGGAGAACAGAGCTCTGACCTCAAGATGAATTAGGCGGCTTTGACCACAATGTGATGATGATAGACAGCCCTAGCTTAGACGTTGAACCCACTTGATGGGAAAAGGTCGACGGGACAGCCGGTGTTGGGTTCTATAGACTAGGCCTCCTTGGTGTCGTCCAGGCACCCCTAGCCCCTCTTAGCCCTTGTAATCGCGGGCTCATCCTCGGGGTCCTCAACAAAACCTTCACACCCCGCGCTGTTCTTTCCTCGCTCCATGCCCCGAACCGCATCCCCAGCCTAGCCCCCCAAGGCCATCCAGCTGCGACACACAACTCTCACACTGGTCCATATTTTGGTTGCATCGGAACGTATTCCTCTCTCACCATCCAGACACCAACGACCTCTCTTTTGGCACGCGAACACGAGAAGAGAAAACTTCATTCAGACCACCCTTAACCCCAGACAAGCAGATCCCACCCTCCTTGCAGATTACTCGACCCTGTCTAACCTCCGTCCAACCCAATTTAACCAATTGACGCTTGTCCTCGCCCTGATCTTTCTCGAACACACTTCCAACGAATCTCTCCGTGTCGCGCTCGGGTGACATGTTGTCATAATCTCTCTGTTGCCCCCTCGAGTGTCCTTGTCTCCTGCATTCGATCCTCCCTCTCGCAGAATTCTAGACCTTTGGCACCAAAACTCCCCTGCTCCAAGACGACTTCCTTCTATTCTTCCTCTACCAGAACGAACTATCTAGCGCACTGTACTTTATATGAGGTCTGCAAGAATTGAAACACGTCGGTCACAGGCCCAACACAGTCCATCACGATGCCCGGCATCCTGCCGATGAAGATGATTCGAGTGGGGAGCAGTACGCAGAGCAGGATCGCGCAAGCTTGTGACAGGTGTCGCAGTAAGAAGATTCGCTGCGACGGCGTCAGACCATGCTGTACTCAATGTGCCAACGTTGGCTTCGAGTGTAAGACCAGTGACAAGCTGAGTCGCAGGGCCTTTCCACGAGGCTACACGGAATCATTGGAAGACCGCGTTCGTGGTCTTGAGGCTGAGGTTCGGGAGCTCAAGGAGCTGTTGGACGAGAAGGACGAGAAGATCGACATGCTGTCTCGCATCCACAGTTTCTCTCCCTCTCGCAAAGGTTCGGCTTCCTTGTCGCCTGCACACGCTGCACAGGTAAAGGCCGAAGTCGAATCGGCGAGGGAAGAAGTGCTGCATGTGGAAATTCCTGCGCCTGTGCAGCCCAAAGCCACCTCGACTGGTTCCTCTACCACACCCTCCTTCATTGAGGCCTTTGACCAAAAGGTCCAAGAAGCCGGCCGACAAACCACTGGAATCTCCTCATCAGCCCTGCAGAAAGCCATTCAGCCAGCTCGTCGATCCACAACCCCGGGCCCAAAAGTACCCCCCAGGCTTCATTCTGATCAATACATAAGTACGTGGACCACCACCTCTCTCACCGTTCCGCGTTCATCATACTAACTTTAAAAAGATCTCTTCTTCCAAGAGTGGCAACCGTTGTTGCCGATCCTCCATCGACCAACATTCCTCCGCGTTTATGAGCAATATCTCGCCAATCCTGAGTCGGGTAATTGGCAGAGTAACAAACAGGCATACGCCCAACTGTTTCTAATTTTCGAAATTGCTGCCCTTTCCAACATATCTACCCCAAAAAAGAATACCCCGTCCTACGAGACACAGTGGCGCAAGGCTCTCTACTCGACATCTTCTAATGCTTCTCTACCAACCCTCCAATGCCATGTGCTAGCTCAGATTTGCTATATGCTGCGCGCAGACTACACCCATCTGGCGCGGCATCGTGGCATCGCAGTCACCATGTGCCACGAGCTCGAGCTTCATCAAGGGCACAAATATCAGAGCCTGTCGCCTCTCGAGGCCGAGACCAGGAAGAAGGTGTTTTGGTGTCAATATGTTCTCGACAAGTAAGTCCTCTTCTCGACCTCAACGCCTCTCTGCAACCCTTTTTGGAGTGGGCCTCAGCTGACTGACACCTCCCAGGTTCATATCCGCCGCGACTGGTACTCCAGTACTTTTCCGAGACTGCGATATAACAACAGAATACCCAGCTGACGTCGACGACGAGAACCTCAGCACTCAAGGTTTCTCTCCCACTCTCCCCGGCGAATTGACAAAGATTTCGAGCGCGCTTGCTTTGTTCCGTATTTCCAGAATTCTGTCCAAGGCTTTGGACACTCTGTACCCTGCCAAAGCTAGCTATCAGCTCTCATTGACCAAGCTTCACGCGCTTTCCGATGAGCTTGACCAATGGTCAGAGGAATTACCCGAGCATCTCCGCTTGCGATTCTGTAATGACAAGCCTGCGACGAATTTGATCGGCTGCAGATCGCCGCTATTGGTATGTGGTCGCTGTCCTACACACGAATTGAAATTCTAATTGCTCCACAGTCTCTTGCCTATTTCTACATCAGGAGTTTGATACACCGACCGTTACTCTGCCACGCATCTGGAAGCGCTTCTTCCGCGGCAGGCATCGTGCTGGCAGCCGCTGGCAAGCATGTGCTTCAGATCCTTGATCTTCTGTTGGAGCGCCGCATGAATTACACCTTCCCATTGAATCAGGCCGATCTACTTTTGACCTCGGGCCTGGCGATTCTCTGGCAGTCGCTTGATTTGGAAGATGACAGCAAACTCGCCAAAGACAACCAGAAGTCACTGACGATGCTCGTGGGCATGCTGCAGATTGAGAATGCCCCAGCTGCAATGGAGTTCCAGAAGATTGCGACCTGCTTCATGGCGCTCGAAACGCGACCAACTTCAACACTAAGTGCAGAACAAACTATTGCTGGAACGCAAAATGCACCTTGTACAATGCAAGCTCCTACAGAAACCAAGTCAAAATCTACCCGCAAGCAGCTACAAGCTATCGCATCCCGATGGTCCTCGTTCAGCAACAAAGGAAAGCCAGAGGACCCCAACCGGCGTGCAACAGTGACACAGACCGGACCGACTTCCCTTAGCCCAGCTAACCGCACTGCCAGCACTGTTAGCCTGTCTTCGACCCGATCAGCACCGGTTCTACCCGCAGCTACTCCCTCACCCCGCCAAGTCAATGCACCGGGGCCGTTAGGCACTCCAACAATCAACCTGGATTACCTACCTCTTGGTGACGAATTCGGCGATTCGCAAACCAGGACCTCGTCGAGCACGATGCTACCTCCGAAGAAACAGCCGACACCCACCCTCCCCGATTCTGGTTGGGAAAACCTTCTAGACGGTTTCGACCCTACGAACCCAGCGATCTACCAGGACCTACAAGCTGGTAGCCATTCGCTCTATCAGATACCAAGCAACGAATGGACTCCGGACGCGTGGCATCTCTCCGGAATGGATTTTGTAACAAAAGCACCTGTACCTCAAAGCCTACTCAGCTTTTCTGAGGAATCATTGACTAGCGGCGACGATTTCCTGTTCAGCACTGCAGGGAGCCACAATGGTTCAACGGCCACAGGCGACGGCCTAGACCTCCCGGAAACATACCGGGGCATTACTATCCCGGTGGACGATGAGTTTGATTTTCACGAGGTCGAGGCTTAAGCTTCTATTTGAGTCGGTGCAAGTTGAGTGACTGTGCGCAATGGATGGATGCTCTGGAATGGTGTGCTTCTTTTTGCAGAGAGCGAGAAATGTTTCAAAATGGTTGTATGGTGACGAAAAATGCCTGACGACAAAGTACCGTATATACCCCGATGCTGTTTGGACTTGAGGCAGGCTGCCACCTGGAATAAGAAAGGAGTCCGTGGCGATGATACCAAAGTTGAAAAGGTTGAAAGGGATGCTTTGAAATGGGTGGCACGGAGGCAAAATTGACATGTGCAGCAAGTAGTAGCAAGAGGTACTCTAGATCTATCAGTGCGAGGCGGAATCAAAGCACACTGTGTTTATAGTTTTTGACTGTACAGTCACAATACGTATTATTTCCTTCGAACTTGGGTTTCAGTCCATTGGAGTATTGTTTGGTTTGTGAGCATACTAGTCACCAATGTTCGAGTTCATACCTGCCCATATGACCATGAAATTATGAAGGCATGCAAGCATGGTCGTGGATAGTAATGACTTTAGCTTTAAGTTGCCCATTTCTGTTCAGGCTAGCGTCACAGCCATTTCTAGAATAATCTACTGCATTTTCGGACTAGTTGCGTCTCCACCAAGGAATCTGGGATTTACGAGTAATACTTATGTACTGTCATGCATGGGTCACCAAGAGATATGCAGGTGATCTGAATGTATGAACGGCCCAGAAAGGCGTCCCTGGTCCACAAGCTGCTCGACACAGTGTTTCTGATCTAGGTATGTGTGTGTCGACTTTCTGCCATATCCAACTTCGAACCATCGCGAATACAATGAGAGATCGTAGGTTACATACACAGAACGATATGGGCTACTACCCTTGGTACGAGACACAGACTATGATTTTCAGAGATTGTCAAGATTACTACAGCATCACCCGCCCCCACTTACAATTTTGAACCGCCCTGCAACAATTCTACTGCGGCGTTGCTGATGCAAGATTTGCCCGTCTCCTTGACTTTCGCCTGGTACACAATCTTTCCTCCCTCCTTCCACATTTCCGTCACAATGGTCTGTCCTGGCAAGACCGTGCCGCTGAATCTGACCTTGATGTTCTTGAATGGTCCATACGCCTGGAATACGTGCTTCCCTGTAATTCCGAACGTCGCAAGGCCATGGAGAATGGGATCTTTGAATCCACCGACGGCGGAGAATTTCGGGTCGATATGGAGCGGGTTACGGTCGCCCAAGAGCCGATAGATTGCTGCAAGATCTTCCGACGTCTTTTCCTCAACGACCTTGTCCGGCGTACGAGACGGTGCGGCATTCAAGGCCGTGGCGGCGCCGCGATCAGAAGGTTTGCGCTGACCACCAAAATTGCCTGCTCCCCGGATAAATGATACACTTTCGTTGTAGAAGACGGGTCTGCCTGCGCTGTCAACCGTAGTGGCACCCCTTCTGACGAGGGCGGCATTTCCTTTGTCCACAACCTCTACCAGGTGTGCTTCCGTCGTCAGCGTACCCGATGTTGGGATGGGGAACTGTTTGATCTCCAAGTATTGCTCTCCGTGAAGGAGCATGCGTTGGTCGTAGTTGGGGACGATGTCCTTCACCTGCCAGGGCGTGGTCGAGAAATACGTCGGAACAATGCCGAAAGTAGGAAGCACCTGGAAGTTCGGAGAGCCCTCATACACAAGGTCGAGGTCAGTTCGGTGGGCGCCCATGGAGAGGTTGTACAAAATGACTTCTCGATCATCATAGGTGTAGGTTGATTTGATAGGCTTCATGGATATGGCTTCGTTGATTTTGGCGATATATTTGCGGTTGACGCTCTTTCCTGGCGACAAGGCTTCGGCCTAGGACATGGTTAGCTTCAGCCATCACCCAATTTTCAACGCCTTTGCTCCTTACAAACTTGGGGACTTTCATCACGTTGCCCATGGAGTACTTGTTGCCGTCTTGTGGATCTTCCGGATTGTCTGCTTTCCCATTGTCAAAATTGCAGATCTCCGGGAATGTCTATATAGTTTGTCAGCGTCTATCAATTTTAGTATACCGCTCGTCGTGACTTACTTCCGCAAGCTGTTCCACGCTCGGGACTCCTTTTTCAATGTCAAAGTCAACGCCCCTAGCTCTCTGCCAGCGCGTGACTGCGACCCACCCGCCGCCAGATTCAACGAGCTGTCCAGTCGCCGGAGGTTTCTCGCTGCAAAGTGCAGCAACAACAGGTGCGACATATTCAGGTCTGACGGCTTCGACAACCTTCTCGGGCCAGACGGTGCGAGTCATATTCGTCCCTGCTGTTGGAGCGAGTGAGTTGACCACGATGTTATATTTGGCGCCTTCTCGAGCGATGGTCTTCGTAAAGCCGACTATGCCACATTTCTATGCCAGTGTCGTCAGTGTGCAGATCTCATGACAAACGAAGGAGCAGACTCACCGCAGCGGCATAATTAGCCTGTCCAAAGTTTCCATAGACGCCGCTCGTGCTGGTGATGTTGACGATACGTCCATACTTCTGCTTGAGCATAATGGGAAATGCTGCTCTGGTAACGAGGTACGTTCCCCTCAGGTGAATATTCATGACTGAATACCATTGCTCATCTGTCATATTAGCGAAAGCCTTGTCTCCCAGGATACCGGCATTGTTGACCACGACATCAATACGGCCATAGGTATCCACCACTTTCTTCACAATGGATGCTCCATCCTCGACGGACAATGCTATGGCAATTGCTTCGCCTCCTCGGGCCTTGATCTCATTGGCGACCTTCTCGGCATTCTTGACATCGTTGACTGCAACCTTTGCACCTAGTTGAGCGAAATGAAGACTGTATGCTCTGCCCAGTCCGGCACCAGCACCAGTTACCAAGACGACTCTGCCTGAAAAATTCACCCGGTTGCCGGCTTGCGCGCTGGTCTTCGGCAATTTTTTGGCCTCGTCGAGGAATTGTAAGACATTGGCAGTTTCGTTTGGATGCTCGGCACCAGCCCAGTTTACAACTTTCCCCCAGTTTTCAAGCACTAGATCGGCGGTCAAGTCTTCAGGGCGTGCGAGAAATCCTTTGCTGCGCTCCCACCGGATTTTGCTGTAATGACCCGCTGCAGCCTCAAAGATGCTTCCATTCTCGTGACACTTCTCATTGACCAGGACGCCCACGAGTGGGACGACCCAATCGGGTTTCATGACATCCATCATGTCTTGCGTCCAGACCGTCTGCGTTAGTCTACTAGCTGCGCCGGGAGCAAGTACATTGCAAGTGATGTTGTATTTCGCTCCTTCTTTGGCCAATGTCTCGCTGAAGCCGACTAGGGCCATCTTTGCTGCCGCATAATTGCTCTGTCCGAAGTTCCCGAAAAGACCAGATGACGATGAAGTGTTGATGATTCGACCGTACTTCTGCTTGCGCATGTAAGGCCACGCGGCTCGTGCTGTTTTGAAAGCGCCATGGACGTGGACATCGACAATGCGATCCCAGTCTTCGAGCTTCATATTTCTAAGAGTGATGTCGCGCAGGATCCCGGCGTTGTTGATGAGGATGTCGACTCTCCCGAACGCATCAATTGCAGTCTTGACAATTCTGTCGCCGTTCTGGACGGCATCATAGTTGGCCACAGCAACACCACCAGCATCCCTGATCTCCTTGACCACAACGTCCGCGACCTTGGAATCGCCTCTGCCACCAGCATCGTTGCCATTGAAAGTCCCACCTAGATCGTTGACCACGACCTTTGCGCCGCGTGCGGCAAGAAATTTGGCATATTGCTTTCCTAAGCCGTTGCCGGCGCCGGTGACGATGGCGACTTGGTTATCGTACCGCAACTGTGAAGCCATGCTTGTCGTTTTCCCAGGCTAGTGGCGGGAATCAGACTCTGAACAAGGTGAAGCAGTGTCCTTAATGAATTACATTCGGCAATGATAAAGATGCAGGAACCGAGGCACCGCGGAGAGTAGATGGCCTCGACCCCGCAAAACCAATACCGTTGTCCAGTCCCTCGAATCAGCCTTCAGCGCAAAGACTTCAAAGAGCGCCGGCAAAATGCTGCGGCCGATGAATAGGTTGGCGCGCTAGCGTTTTGAAAAGTACTCGGTATCTCCTGGGTCACTCGTGGTAGATGCGCCTCGAAATCCGCGGGAAGGCTCGCAAGACTGACAAGATCCGGGTTCTCGTAGCCGTGCCTTTTTTTTTGTTCGATAAAGATCTCATCGACAGACAAAGGACCGAGCAAACCCTGAGCTTCAGAGTGTCTCATTGCGCGCAGCTCGGCCCTCGAATGTGACCTGCGCGCAACCCGAGGTAGAATGGTTGGATGGCTACCCGAGGTCGTCCTGTCTGACGGACGGGGCCGTCTCCGTCAAAGTGCTTGTGCTGTCCAGACGTCGACATTGGGAGATTACTTCTGTCAGACACTTGCGTCGACGCACGTACCAATGGTTTTTCTAATCAAGGAGAGTTGTAAGGAACAACGGCCTCCCGACAGCCTCGACCTCTTGGACTCCTCGTCGTTGGTACTCCGCAATCATTGTTATTGTTCCTAGCTGGTCATTGGTGCCAAGAAGATTGTCCGGAAGCCAATTTCTGCTCCGCATTGGCCCATAGGGGCCATGGGCTGCAAATGTACTTGCCTGTGTCTCATGTCGTCATCATTTCGACATTGAAGACATGTATCCAAAATGTTGTGTCGAATTGACCAAGCTAATGTGGACATCGAATTTGAGTCTCGCGGTGAGAGCATCATTCTTGAAACCTTTCTATGTGAGTAAGTGCAGGATTTCTTTTATTGCGCCACTGACCTGTGACTTCTCTGCCTCATCCCTACCGTGACCACACAGTCGAGAAAACACACGACCCGCTGGACTGGTACCCACCCTCTACACATCGACTGCCTCTCGAATCGACCATGTATCGTCTCCCACAGACTTTGCCCAAGGGCCGTACACTTCCTCGCCTCTGCTCTCACCGAAACACCCGTCCCTTGTCAAGCCTCGGGTTTCTCTACAATTCCAATCAACACTCCCAGCCATCTTCTACGGATAGCACAACTAGCAAAGCTGCTCACGATTCCCTTCCCGGCTGGGGCGGTCGGCATGCCCGTGACCACGCTGTTAAACGTCCCGCTCATGACGTTCAAGCCGAGACTTCACAGCAGGGGATGAAGGATCATGAAGAGATGAAAGAAGGTAGCGATGCCATTTCACGCAGGGATGAAAGAGACAGCAACAAGAAGGCAAAGGAGGAGCATCCTGAAGCACCAGAGCCGGTGATTGGGATGAATGATGAAAGAGGATCAGTATGTCACATATCCTCCACTGTCTTGCTATGATTTTTTGAGGATGAACAATGGGATCGACTTGCTAACTACTTGGCCAGAAAACACACTGAATCCGAGAAAAGCGTGATGTTATGGCTACGGAGACGGCATTGGCTATGGCGCACATTTGATCTATAGTAACTCAATATGGGAAATGGAATTGCTTGATCTCGTCGGTCTCCTCTGCGTACCTGGAGTTCATGTCCCTTGCCGCATAACCAGAGCCCGATCGTCATCGCCCGACATGAAATGACAGGATATCGTTCTTCCCAACCTCCACTATCGAATCTTCTGCAATTCTCCTGCCTCCATCGCCTTCGACAAATGCAATTGGAGCATCCCCCATGACTTTTCTTGCCACATCCGCAACTGTGCTGCCTTTTTTCACCAGCACGCAGTCTCTAAACACAGCAGTAGAGCCCGCTGTTCCTGATCCGTATGTGTGAATGTTCTTGACGGGGAATACTGGCACAAGGCCTAGCATTGCTGCTGCACGAGTCAAAACCTGCACGACGCCGGTGCTCCCGAAGCGATAGAGCACCATATCCTTGAGATTCTCTATCCGTTGCTTCAACTTGTCGTCCATCTCTTTGAGTCCTCCGCCTGTCGGATCCCCCTGCTCGATCAGATCTTCCCTCGTGTCGAGGTATTCTGCTCCTTCTTTGTACTTGATATAGCCTTGCTTCGCCAACCGACGCAAAAACACCTCTGAGATAGCGCTACACAGAACAATTCGGTCTGCCGGTTGTTGCTTTGCAATCTTGGCAATGTTACGATCTGCGTCAGGATGATCGATCTTGTTCAAGGCAAGTACCGTTGGAAACTTCTCGTCCGTGAATGCGTTGACGACTTTGAGGATAGTCTCATCGCTCCATGCCTCTAGGGGTTGTTTCAACTGCAGCTTGTCCAGACACCGAGCGACAACTGCGCTGGTGCTACCGTAGCCTGAAAATTGTGCTTGGAGGGTTTCCACTGGCGACGCTTTCACAGCGAGATGCCGCCGTTTGATACTTCCCCATTTCTCCATTAAATTCCCTTGGATCCAGCGAACGATCTCACCACGCAGCCATTCAATGTCCACGCTCGGATCGTAGCCACGCGTGGCTTTGCCGTCCGCGTCCGTTGTTCCGCTGACATCGACCACATGTATAAGAGCATCCGCATGGCGCAAGTCGTCAAGAAACTTGTTGCCAAGTCCTCTGCCTTCATGTGCACCAGGAACCAGCCCGGCAACGTCAAGGAGTTCAATAGGTACTGATCTCTTGCCATCCACGCAGGAACCATAATTCGGTCGGCATCTCTCGGCAAGGCCATGTCGCTTGCAAGCACAGTCGACTTGGAGGTATCCAACGGCTCTCTGAGGGTCGATCGTGGTGAAACTGACGTGACATAGGTTTAGTCCAGGCGCAGTTAGATTGGGCTGAGGGGTCGTCTCTTACGGGAAGTTGCCTGCGCAGAGATCATCAGCCTGGTCCACCACCTTGGTCGGGAAGAATTATCGCATCACTAACCGACTTTCGAACTGGCGTCCGTCAAACTGTGAGGGGTTCGTAAGTCGAGATTGAAGCACAGGGAGGTGAAGCATACCTGTTCAAAGTTGTTGACTTGCCAGAGGATGGTTTTCCGACAAGCCCAATGAGTGGATCTCGGGGCATCGTAGGGAAGCTCTCTCGAGCGGAGTCTGGTAAGAGAAAGGAAAAGAAAAACAGGGCGGTTTCCCCGGCCTGGACGGCCGCCAAATTCTCAGACTAGCAGTCCTATTTTGTGTATGGTACTGTGGAAGACTGTCAGAGGCTGTGGGCGAAAGATGAATACGAGGCGGAAAGCTAAATGACGTTGGGCGCAGGTGTCGAATCAACTTTTCCAAAGTACAACCCGCAATTCCTGAAATCCAAAATTATTTTGCCGCATGTCCATTTGTTGACGATACAAATCCGGCCTACTCATGGCAAGGAGATGTCGAGGCGTTTTTGGATCTCTAAGTCCAAGTGGGTTGTTGAAACAGAAGAATGATCTGGTATCAGCTTTTCTACCACTTTTCATTCCTTATCACAGCACTGGTACATCTCCGCTTTAACGATTTAATTGGCACCTTCATTACGATCGTGGCGCGGTGTTTGTCTAACTCGAGGCAACCGACTTTTCAGAGCATGCTGCGCTTACATTCCATTGTTTTGGTATGCTTCGTCCTGGCCTTCTGCTTTAATGCCGTTTCTGCTCATTCTGAGCAAGTACTACTCGACGAAGAACACCAAGTGCTGAATGTTCGTGACCATTTCTCTCGAAGATTCGATTTGTGCCCGGTGGTGGTTGACCGTGTTGCAGTTCGACAAGATCAAGACCCCAGACGGCTTCGCAGAGATGATACCACCGTACAAGGGATTTGTGTTCAATGACCTCTATGCCTTCAAACCATCGCACTCCAGCTTGGAAGGCATCATTTCCGCCAATGACCTGAATTGCGCGGTTTCAAAACCCAACGCATTGTACGGAGCCGCAAGTGCCCGTCTATCGAATGGCGGACAGGGCTCCATGAACCTACTGGACCAGCGGCCCTCTATTTACCTCTACAATTCAACCGAGACCTTCACTCTCCATGGGCTGAAGATAAAACCGCTCGACATGCCGGTCGGCTCTGTGGCCATCAGTCTTCAAGGCTTTCGTCCGAATGAAGATAGCACTTTCTCCTGGAGCGTCGATTTCCCTGCTGGCTTTCATGATGTTCTAAATGTTCGAGTGGAAAAATTCACTGGGAGGACTTGGGAGGGCTTGACAAAACTGGAGATGTGGGCTGAGTTCCACTTCGAGAACATCAAATGGAAAGACTGGGAGTTCTGCGTCGACGATATTGACCTCGAAATCGGGTAGTTTGCTTGAAATTTAAGATCTGCTGCTTGGCCAACTTTTGTCATTATCGAGCGGCAGCTTGGAACAGTTTGCCACGACTTCGGAGATTTGTTGTACCTCCTCATTTCCTGCAGGAAACATCGTGTTACAGATGGTCCAGAACGATTCCGAAATGGCAACCGTCCTCGTGAAGCGGATCGCAACGAAACACCCATACAATTCGATGGCAAAAACGCATTTCCTACAGAACCAAAGTGATTGGACCGGGGCTTTTCCCCTCTGGACATCTCTCGGCGCTAGACTTCATTTGGCCGTGACGTATTTCATCCTCGCAATGTCTCTGTGCGCGAAGTTTCGAGATTAATGGCAGAATGAGAATCTGGCAAGCAGATCGCTATGCCATCATTGGTCCTCCATGGGTGACGTCTTCATGGCCAAAATGCTCGAGGCCACAAATAAAGAGCCAGGCAGAACTCCGAGTTTTGCTGCGTTCTTCCTCAATAAAATTCAAGGACCTTGAACCACCAGAACCATTATCACTTCCTTCATTTCTGAATAAACGTCATTATCAGCACAGATTCAAGACCAAGCCCAAGCAAGATGACAATGTCCGACAAAACATTCCACGTGACTGGCGAGGACGTCCGTAAGATGGAGTCGAAGGAGTCGAAATTCCATGGTGGCCAGACACCTAAGGACTCGGACACATCTGCAATGAAGGTATGCGTCCACAGCGTTCCCGACCCAATGATGTGCTTTTATCAGTCTGCTGACCTGTCTCACAGCAACTCCTCTCTGAACAAGAATCCAAGCAAGACCAGATTGATCGCGTCAAGGCGAATTTACCTCTACCTGATCAGCCCGTGGGCGGAGCGAGTGCAGATCTCCAATCAGCAGACCAACGCACAGTGAACGTTGGCAGTGGAGGGGTGAACGTGAAACTGGGCACAGGATCGGCTTCTGGGTTGAGAGAACCGGCGACAGCTGAAAGTAGCGTGAGAACAGATGGGGATGAGTTTAAGAAGGCGACCGAGCCGCCTCGTCCCGCAGGTCACTAGGTGAGGTCAGACTGCACCGGTGACAGAACTGGCCGGATGGTGGGTGAACTTGTCATCAGAAAATAAGGACGAGACAGCATGCAGAGTTAATACAGAGAAGAGAGGACGCCATCCACAGGACTCCAGTCTGTATCGTCTGTATCGTCCATGGCATGCCAGCTGCTATCATACAGTATCGAAACAGCTTCAAATTCTCGTGGCTCGAAAGAGCTCGACGTGGACTGTTGCAGCTCAGGGAGTCTGACAATCAACCGCGTTTTGTTGTGTAGGATAATTTTTGTGTCCTATGAAGTCGTGCTTAGCCCTCACATGCCCGTACTTGTTCAATCGAAACCAACCTTATGGTAACTCCTAGCCGCCTGGACAACCATCGTGATCAAGTCTTTGTTGATATCTGTGCGAAAGAACATAGCCATAGAACAAGGTATGTTTTCATGGGAACGTACACGTGCCTCTGGCGGCGGGCCACAATGCCATCAACTTGCGCATGCTCAGTGTTTTGGAATCAATCCTCTCAGACTCAGATCATATACTACATCTTCCACCTTCTTCACACTGTATTTTAGGCCATCTACCCTTCGCCGAAGGGTATCGTTTTTGAGGTTCAGCAGCTGAAAGCCTGCATGGACGTCTTTAATAAACTTCGAAATTTGTAACGGGCGAGCGTAGTCGGTAAGTGTGACTGCGTTAGGGGCAAGGCGCGCAAGCTCTTCGATCATGTAGGTGAGGGCGAGCAGGTAGTCTTCGATCGTGACATGGAAGGTATCTTCGTCTTTCAGGTTGACCGGTACTGTAGCTGTAATTAGCAATTTTGACCGAAGCAAAGCCAGACTTAAAAAATACCTTCAAGTCTGTGCCCGACATCCTCCAGAGTGACGAGATTTCCGCTCTTGAGCCACTCGCACATTTGTATGTTGCTGACCACATTTTGAATCTCTCGCTGCCATATTGAATTCCATTTGTAGAAGGGATACTTCGAAGCAGCCTGCGCTAAGTCTTTCACCGTAGCCGCCTGCTCTTTGAGGGATTCAGAACAAGGCGCCAGGACAGATTCTGCGAGGTCCTCAGTAGGCGTGTTGTGGATGCGAGAGAGGATCGACTGCGTTACTCTTCCCTGCTTCGACAGCGCTTCGACAATACTCTTGAGTTCGTCGCGGATCGCGGTATCATTGTCTATTTTCGCTTGAAGGGAGCTGAAGATGGCGGGGTCAACGTTTGGGAAGGGAGCCGAAGCCGCGCTGGTAGTCATGGTCGTATCGGCAGCCATCATGCTATGACAGAATGTTGGCTTTGTGATCACTTATGAACATGGCATGCCTTGGGTGGTTGGGTTGTACGGAAAGAAAAAGCTGAGTGCTGTCGCTAGCTATCTGGCTCGCCGCCCTGTCCGAGGTACGTTGGATTGCGTGGACTCTCAGGTCTTGTGCTTAGTCTCTACCTTGTGCGCGAGTTTATTGTGCTTCCTTTATTCTGCTCAGTCCTGAACATACTACATTACTCGATTTATCAAGATGTGTGCCTCGTAGCGTCAGGCTGCGTCTTTCGGGGGCCTACCGAGGGAATCCCTGACGAGCTGTTACTACGCCCAGTTCCTATATCAGAGTCCCAAACTCTGGACTCTTCTCCAAAGTCTTGCACTAGGCAAACACAGTGATGAAAAGGGTAATTCGCGTCACAAGGCGGCAGTGTAAGGCCTCGGACACAGTGCGAGAGACCTCTGTGCAAGCACAGAATGACTCAAGCGAGGTGCAAAAATAAATTTAATCAATGTTTGTCACCGTAGTGACCTGGTGACAGTCAGCACGCGTCAAAAGACATTGGAGAGTGGCGGATTGCTCACATTTCAGACTGTCTAAGTTAGCACCAATTCAATGGAATTCCAAGAGAACAGCACTCACGATTAAACTGAAAAGAACAGATACT
Source organism: Fonsecaea monophora (assembly GCF_001642475.1). NCBI lineage: Eukaryota > Fungi > Ascomycota > Eurotiomycetes > Chaetothyriales > Herpotrichiellaceae > Fonsecaea > Fonsecaea monophora. Next base: position 4,084 of record NW_019173989.1, on the reverse strand, counting down.
ACACTTGATCTAAGCCAGTTGGCAAAGCTGAGAAGCATCAGTACAGTCAAACCCCAGGATGCAATTTGGTGGTACTCACAGAGCTGAGGAAAGAAAAGGGAAAGAAAAGCTTTGCTTGAGGAGCACCGAACCAGTTTTTAAATGGTTTGGTGAGGCCACATTTGCTAGCGGCTTGGCAGAAATCAACTCTTGGCAATGGTCGACCGCCACACCTCCATGTGACTTGACAGGATTGCCAAGGCAATGTAATGACGGTCACGTTACCGCCTTGATGGTCCTAAACCAAGGACCTCCGAACGGCGCTAGTAACGCCCCTGTAAATATTCGATAGTATATAGTCTGACAGGGCCCCAGGACCTACCGAGTAGTAGAATTGTCACGGCGCTGCATAGCATAAGTGTACAGCACTAATAACACGAATACTGTGAGGGTCTGGACAGAGTTCTTGTCATGGCGCCAGTACAGCACAAAGTTTTACAGCACAAATAACATGAATACGAAGTCAAGGAGAGTCTATCTGAGAGTTAGTCCGCCTATAACGAGGTAATAGTCGTAGGGGGCGCGCGAAATAGTCACGTTCTAACTAGGTCTTGACGGAACCGTAATAGTTCTATAACTAGCTAGCTAACCTAGTGATAAGGAGGATATATCTAAGGAGAGTAAGAAGGAGGAAGAATACCCCCCCTCTCTCCTTATTTTTCGGAGGACTCGGAGGATTACCTAGATAGGTAATAGACAGGCTTATTACAGGATCGAGCTAATGAATATAACTTATTCGACTATAGAAGACTTAGTAAAACTTAACTATCTAAGAGAGGGAAGAGGAGTGTGTTAGAGCTGCTTCCTATATAACCTAACAGTGTTAGGCTTTATCACAAACAGCGTAGGGAGCCGAAATGAACCGCACGAGAGGAGTATGCTACTCAGAGTGGAGAAATATACTCCTACGCGGCCTTTAGTAATGTGATGGGTTAAACCTAAGAGAAGGCTCGGTTCTAACGAACCAGCGCTAAGACTAACGTTAGGACTAACGCCACCTCCTAATTAGCTAAATTTACCTATATAAATACAGCCTCCTAATTAGACGAGGTACGTACGGATAATGGATACTAAATCCTAGTAACTAAGATACCGTACGTAAGGGAAGGTAAGGAAGAGAGATAAAGGTAAGGGAAACGTAAGGCGTATACGGAAGGGGAAGGATAAGGGAGAAAGGGGAAGACATTACGTACCCCTTACGAAGGAGCGTACGATATAAGAAGAGAGGGAGAGGATGTTTATCACGAACCGCCAAGCATAACTTGCACGTGACAACCCCCTATTAATTAAGTACTGTATACTCACCGCCTAAGGGAAGCTTCCTTCCCTTATACTTTAAGTTTTAGTTAAGATATACTATTAAGGAATACCTATATGTTAGAAACGGCCTTCATATGACCTGGAGCGCGGGACGCCCGGAGGCAGGTCTACCGGGTCGGGGCAGCCTAATAAACGTAAGGCTAGGTCACGTGCCGCACGTAACTACTAAAAGAGGAAACTTATGATATAGTAGTATGTTAGTATGGACCATATCAACATATCGGCATACCATTCCTAGTTACCTATTCGGGATGCGCCTTATAAGTATATAGCTACGCTCATTACCCTTTCATAGTTATACTCTCTCGTAGCTAACTTATGACATCTACTTCACTATACTATTCTAAAGTCACTCGACTACTTATACCTTACGTACTCTCGACCTAGCTCATGTAATAAAGGAACTATAACTAAGGAAGCCTAACCCCGTTAGGCTATATAGGAAGTAGCTCTGACACTATACCTGTGAGGGTTTGGAAAGAGTTCTGTAACTAGCTAGCCAACCTAGTAACAAGGAGGATAAATCTGAGGAGAGAGAAGGAGGAATAATGTCCCCTCCTTCTCTCCTTATATCGTACGCTCTTCCGTAAGGGATACTCATTATCTTCCCCTTTCTCCCTTGTCCTTCCTCTTTCGTACACGCCTTACGTTTCCCTTACCTTTTATCTCTCTTCCTTACCTTCCCTTGCGTACGGTGTCTCAGTTTACTAGGATTCGGTATCCCTTGTACGGTACGTGCCTCGTCTAATCAGGAGGCGGCATTTTACCTGTACAATGTACAGGTAAATTTAGCTAATCAGGAGGTGGCGTTAGTCCTGTCGTTAGTCTTAACGCTGGTTCGTCAGAACCGAGCCTCCTTCTAGGTTCAACCCATCACAACACCCCCCCCTTCTCCTTCGGCACTGGCCCGGAGGGCCTCGTATACATCTAACGCGGCGGAGTCTTATAGTGCATCGGCTAGTTCCTATGTTAGCTTAGCGTACCCAGTCCATTTCACTAGGTATTACTGCCGAGAACCTCTTCCTCTTCGTACGACCCTATCTTTCAGGATCGCTTCCACTTCGTATTCTTCGTCGTTTCCAACTATCACGGGCGTAGGCTGACTATCGTCCGTTCTTTACGAGTCAAGAGGGTCTGTTGATGCCGTACGGAGGAGGTCTAAGTGGAAGACATTGTGAATACCCGATGGGGTATTTAGACGGTAGCTATGAGAACCTATTACCTCCGTAACGGTATACTTCGCGTTCTTCCAGTCCAGTTTCTTACTCGTACGCGTCGTCCGTACGTTCCTTAAGTTCAGCTATACCTTATCGCCGACTCGGAACTGCGGCGCTTGCTGTCGTGATCGGTTCGTTCTCTCTTCCTGTTCTTATTGCGCGATAGCTATTGAAGATTACGCCTAGTTCCTCGCTTCTCGGAGTCGTTATACGATAAGGTCTACGTGTTATATAGGCCCTCGAGGAGTCTCCGTTATACGGAGGGGCTCCTATAGCTGAAGCGGTTCAACGTAGTATCCGTATAGGAGGAAGAAGGGGCTTACTCCTATCGAGTGTACGTCGCGATTATTGATAGCTAGTTCTACCATAGGTAGGAGTTCCGCCTAATCGTCCTGTTTTCCATTTACAAACGTACGAAGGTACGTTTCAACCGTTTAGTTCATTCGCTTAGTAGAGCCGTCTGTCTCCGGGTGGTAGGCCGTCGATAGTCGTCGTACGATATTCAGGAGTTAGCAGACCCTTTTCCATAGTGCACTCACGAACTAAGGCCCACGATCTAAGATAATAGCTGATGGTAGTCCATGTTGACGATAGAATGTCCGTAGGAAGATCCTCGCCACGTCCTTTGAGTCGATCGTACGTAATGGTTCCAGTAAGACTCCTTTTCCTAATCGGTCTGTAATGACCATGAGGTTCGTACAGCCCTGGCTCTCTGGGAGTTCTATAATGAAATCGACTGATACTTCTCTCTATAGTCGCTCGGGGATCGGGAGAGGCTTAAGGAATCCCTGCTTTCGTTCCTTCCAGGCCTTCATTCGTCCGTATACATCGTAGTTCCGTACGAACCTTCGAATGTCTTGTAGTATATTTAGCCAGAAGAACTATCTTGCCATCATTACTACCGTACCTTCCCGGCTAGGATGGCCTGTAATCATTGAGTCGTGAACCTGTTGGATGATCGCCGTACGGAGAGCCTCTAATTCAGGTACCCAGCGCCGACCTCGGAATAGTAGCTGCCCTTCCTCATTAAGGGAGCATTCTGAGATCGATACCTTTAGGCCTAGGCCGGAGGGGAACGTACGGGCTCCTCTTCGTATAGACTCAGTAGCCTCCTGGTAGGTCTCGTCGTCCCGTTGAGCTATTCTCCATTATTCCTCGATCGATGGTTCTTCCGTTGATGTGACATTTACCTGTAGCGCCTGGGATCCCCGCCCGTCCAGCATCTCAGGTATAATAAGGCGGGTCGTACGATATTAAAGTCTCTCGTCCTCTTGGTCCTGAGGTATATCCTGCTCTCTTCGAGAGAGGGCATCTACTCGAATGTTCTGCTTCCCGGGGACGTACGTAATTATGAAGTTATATCTCGATAGGATGAGGGACTAACGTATTTGTCTCTCAGTTAGTTTTCGTACGGTCATGAAGTATTCGAGGTTCTTATAGTCAGACCGGATCTCGAATTTCTCGACGCTTCGTAGTTCGGCGTCCCATTCCTCTAGGCATCGTATGAT